>NW_019385906.1:336822-337158 GCF_000671375.1 Centruroides sculpturatus | reverse complement strand
GTAGACCGTCTCAGGGACAACAGCCATGACTAGGGGGGTTCCTTTATTTTTATCATAATTCCTCACCCCCCTAATCATAGCTCTATATCCGGCAACTGCACTTTTTTCATTAGCCACCACAATATTTTCCATGCTATATTCAAGAAAAAACGTTATATTATCCTCCTTAGAGGGTTTTGTGTTAGTTCTTATAGATTTAACAAAAATAATCTTTAGATATTAGTAAAAGAAATGAATCAGTCTTCTAAGGTCGATGACTCTCACGCAAAAACACCTGCGTCCTAGTTACAAGACGTTGTCATGACCTAGCAAAAACACCTGCGTCCTAGTTATAAG
>NW_019385906.1:326094-328660 GCF_000671375.1 Centruroides sculpturatus | reverse complement strand
TCACCAACAATTATAAAACCGTATTTTCCTTCTCCTTTCCAAATATCTTTGACTTTGAAATAGCGGAGGATAAATGGAAAATTATCGGGAACATCGAACGAGAAATTTTTTACCGCAGAAACGCAAGCGTCCAAAGTACGGTACAGAATTGAAGAAGATGAGTATATTTTATAGTCTCCGTAAGTAACCAGAAAACCGTACATCCCCATGATTACAGCTTAAATATAAAACTAATTCTCTTTAAAAAAGTAACTTATATAAAATACTAACCAATCACATCTTCGTTAAAAACTAACAGCCAATCATATTTTTCTTTAAGAGCAAATCGTTTTTTTAAAAACTCACTCGAAGTTTTAAAAGTTGTAATATAGAGGGCGCGAGTTTCGATGTTGTGTTATCGGTTTTTTTATATTAAATTCTTATACAAATTAAAATATAATCTATACTGTATCAGTCTTTATTTCGATATAATTCAAAAAAATTTTTTTACGAAAAAAATTTTTTTATATTAAATTTATATACTAATTAATTTTTGTACTCCAGAATGCATCATTTCTATACTACTTCGGATCAGTGCGACTATAGCGCAAATGCGGCTGGCCACACAACACGAGGCAGTTGAAGAAATGGTAAAAGATAGTGTGAGTCAATCAGTGAGCAGTTACAGTGCACTGTGGTAGTGTTCTTTATTACAACATGTCCCAGAGACAACGTTTGGATGACTTCACACGGAGAAGAATCATTGGGAGGCTGGAAGAAGGACAAAGTGTGATGATTGTAGCCCAGGAGTTTGGTATTGCTCACAGCATTATTTCACGTGCATGGGCAGTGTTCCAAACCACAGGCACTGCTGCCCAAAGGAGAGGAAGTGGTCGGCCACGATCAACTACAGCAGTAGATGACCTCTACATTGTGCAACAAGCAATAAGGGACCCATGTCAATCAGCAGGTGCAATTGCAATCACATTTAACAGGACTGCAAGGCACACAATCTCACGCTCCACAGTGGCATGGCGACTGCATAGGGATGGTCTCTTTGCCCGACGACCAGTATGTTGCATTCCATTGACACCAGCACATTGGCGGCACCGTTTGCGATGGTGCCAAGAGCATAGGGACTGGACCAATGAGGAGTGGGGTCGCGTGCTCTTCTCAGATGAAAGCAGGTTTAGTCTGAGTAGTGATTCCGGACGTACCCTCATATGGCGAGAGGTGGGAACACGTAATGCATCCAGGAACATTGCCTAACATGATCATTTTGGTGGTCAAAGTGTTATGGTGTGGGGAGGCATAATGTTGAATGGGCGTAATGACCTCCAAACCTTTGAACGCGGTACTGTCACTGGTCAACGTTATTTGTGACACTGTTGTCTCTTTTCAGAGGTGCATTCGGCCCTGACTTCATTTTTATGGATGACAATGCTCAACCGCATGAAACAGCGCAGGTGGAGGAGCTCTTGGAGCAAGATAATATTCGGTGAATGGACTTGCCTGCCTGTTCCCCCGACTTAAATCCCATCGAGCACGTGTGGGATGCATTGGGGAGATGTATTGCAGCGATTCCACATGCACAGATGACCATCCAGCAGTTGTTAACTGCACTGGTGGAGGAGTAAAATGCCCTACCAAAGAAATTCCTTATTAACCTTGTGGCAAGCATGGGAGCACATTGCAGAGCGTGTATTGCTGTCCGTGGTGATCACACACCCTACTAAGAATTATGTCCCACCTTTTTGTAATGTCCAGAGGATCATCAGAAATCGCGGTGACTTCAGTGTAATTATTGTCGTTGAATAAAAGTGTCATTTCTGTTTGTCTCGTTGCGTATTTCTGTCAGTTACCTTCTGTACTACACTGTAGCAGTTCTTTCTATGTATGGGCCAAGTCTCATCGAGCTATGTTACTTGGCAGTGACACAACATGCGAATTGTGTCACTGCCTTAAGTCCTTAAGTTTTGCTCACCAGTGTACGTACAGTACCTAATTTGTATATAATTTATATATAATACTGTACAGACGATAGTAATCTCTCCGTAGCGTGGCGCTGGACGGCAGAAAGTAATTCGGCTGCCCGATGACGTTCTACGTAATTATAGGAGTTTTTTTAACGTTTTATACGGATACCGTCGCGATATCTGAGCTCCAAGCAATATCATTACTGGATAAGGAGTTTTGATCGATCATGGACTCAAAATTTGTATTCATCTATAAAATTGGTGTCGTGTTATCCTGCTTTAATTGACACCTTCACTCAATTGAACTCAGTTGTGTCGGCTTTTCCCAAAGATATAGAACTATTTGCAAATCTGGTATGTTTTCAATAATTCTTCAGTTTTGTAGGCAAACTCTATAAACAAGAGGGGTTCCTATGCGCAGCCCTACGGTCGGCTTACTGTGCGAGTTAGTTAGGGGAGATCGGGGCAAGATCGGCATGTTAAGCTTTACTTAAATTTTGTGTAATAAATACTGCTGTAAACTGAAAAAAAAGCTTTGCATATTGTCTATTGGAATGTTACCTTACTATAGAACTGGTTAAAATCAGTTTGGAAATAAAAATAATTAAAAT
>NW_019385906.1:319423-321812 GCF_000671375.1 Centruroides sculpturatus | reverse complement strand
TTGCCTAATATCCAGGAGGAAGAAGAAAAAATTTAGAAAATTTTAATATTTAGCAGGGGTCGCGCTGCATATTGCAAAATCTCCACTTAGGGGCCATCCATAAATTACATAAGGTATTTTCGGGTGGGTGGGATCAAGGATTTCTTACGATTTCTTACTCAGGGATAGGGGGTAATAGAGATCGTCTTACGTAATATTCTTATTTTTATTTTTTGATCTCGTTGAGTGATGGCGTTTGGAATTTGGAATTTGGCTTCAATTTGGCGGTTTCTATTAAGAACGCTCGTTGTCTCGTGTGACCGTAATAGACTAATATCGCTAGCAGATTCACGCTCTACACATTTTTTTGTCACGGGAGAAAGTCCGTGTGGTGGTTTTTCTCTCTTGTTTTTTATTAGAATAAGTGCACCACGCCTATGGGTGTATAACACTAGGAATACATAAGCCAAAATACATGATACAAAGTAAACATAAAATCAGTATTCGGCTTTTAGTGAAAACTAAAATGTAAAGCTAGTACAGTAGAGCATCGATTATCCTTTGCATCGATTATCCCAGCAATTGGGGACTGGGGTTGGTCGGATAATTGAAAAGTCGGATAACCGAAAAGTATGAAAAAATCCATTACAGTAGAGCCTCGATTATCCGACCCAATTGGGGACTGGGGTTGGTCGGATAATTGAAAAGTCGGATAACCGAAAAGTATGAAAAAATCCATTATTAGTGTAGTATATTATTATATGCTATGTAATTAGTACATTAGTATATCGCTATTAACCTACTTCGCGTTGAATTTTCCTCCATGTTAAGCCTATCAAATTTTTTTTTAAATAATAATCGTCGCTACTGTATCGTTAAAAATTAGAAAATTAAGTCTCGTTTAAATACTGGGTCCCTTTCATGGTCGATCCAGTGTTGCCTGCTAAAACACGTAAAAATAATATTAAAGTAACCAAGACATAACCAAATATTGTACCGCCACATCACTAGCGGACATTTGAATTTGCCGACTAGAACGCGATCGGTTAACCGAGGTGAAGGTTAATCGGGGGTCGGATAATCGATGCTCTACTGTAATTATAAATTATAAATAGTTTTTTCTTCCATATTTTTCAACATAATTGTAAAAAGCATCAAACAGTGGCTTCTGAACTAGCTNACTAGAACGCGATCGGTTAACCGAGGTGAAGGTTAATCGGGGGTCGGATAATCGATGCTCTACTGTAATTATAAATTATAAATAGTTTTTTCTTCCATATTTTTCAACATAATTGTAAAAAGCATCAAACAGTGGCTTCTGAACTAGCTTATCGAGTGGACGTGGCCACCTGAAACCAAGCGTAAAAATTTCTAATATCAGAATAAGTCTATCTTGATCATAAATTGGACAATGATAGATCATATGGTCGACGGTGTCTAGGTTTTCTGTACAGCAAAAGCAAAAAGCAGCTTCTGCCTGGTTATACATCGTCAGGTAGCTTCTAAAATTACCATGTCAGTAAGTAATCGAGCAGTAGCTAACGTTAAAAACTATATTCATGACAACGCTACGTGGGAGAGGGATGTGAGTGTAGTCCAAACCAGTATCCTTTGCAGCTGACTTAGCCTCAAAGTAATCTTTTTCATTTCCTAGTATGCCAGTATGGCCAGGAACAAATATAAAAGTTATCGTATTTACAAGATTTTTAATATGGTGCTAGATATATGTGATTTTATTGCTATTGAAATTGGGATTTAATAGAGTTTTTAGGTCAGACTGAGAATCGTTGTAAATGTTGATAGACAGAGTTTTGTTTGGTAGTGAAGTGGCCCACTGCACAGCTTGGTAGTCAGCATATTCTTCAGCTTGATAGATGGAGATATGTGGGAAGTGTCTGTAACTTCTAACACATTTTGGTCAAAATATGTCAGTTTGGAGGAAGATACAGATACTTGAGCCGACAAGATGAGAGCTTTTGGACCCATCTGTGTAGATATTAATGTCTGCGTGGTTATCCATGGAGGAAGCAGATGACACTAAATAACCTTGTTTACAGGATGATGATCAGAGATAGTAGGGTACAGTAAACCCCCCTATAACGCTTAGATACGTTCCACGCTAACCGAAAATTACGTTGTAGGAATGATTAAATACATGAGCCAATCGCAGCCCGATAGGTGGGAACTTTACGGACTAAGGCTGTTCGAAAAGTTTTCTTCTATAAAATTAACCGATTCTAGACTAATTCCACTCAGCATTTCCAAAACACGTATAATTTTTTGGGAGTAATCCGTATAAACTATGCTATAAACAAAAAATTATAGGATTACTTACCGAGTGTGTACCGTTCGACTACGCCGTTGCTTAAAGCTGGTTTTCGTTGCGGAACAGCACATGAAACGGCGGCCG
>NW_019385906.1:287854-319230 GCF_000671375.1 Centruroides sculpturatus | reverse complement strand
CAGCTTATATGAGTTGTAAGAAAATATAATATATTTAGTTCATTGTAATAAATAAGAGTTTTTATCAAATATTTGTTTTTATTTTGCAAAAAACCTATACGTGATGGGATGTTACGGAAGTCATTTTTAAAATCTCCGATCTTTAAAACATATAATTCAGCAAAAATATCCCATGCAGCTGGAAAAAAGTTTTTTTGCAGACCTGTGTCCTATATTTTGGACCTAAAGTTTTTAGGGTTTCATAAAAAATTTTTTTAGTTAAAATTTTTCTATAAAATTATGCCAAAATATTACGTAAGATAGGGAAGTGAAGGGGAGGGGGATCAACGAAAATATTACTAGACCCCCACCCACCCTTACACAGGGGTGGGTGGGGGTCTAGAATGGCCGAAATCGCCCTTACGTAATTTATGGACGGTCCCTTAACGATATTTTTATTAAAGTGGCGAGAGAAATTTAATATTAGCGATTGTAAGTAGTGATAAAAACCCTAGTCCACTTGCTTCTACATTTAGCGTAAAATTGAATCACGAATCAACCTTCAGGGAAAACAGCAAAATGTCGAGCTTCCGAACATTGAGTCCTGTAAACTAGACACCTAGAATTTCATGACGTCACGTGGAAAGTTCAGGCAGAAAAGCAAGAAGTAACTTTCAGAACCAAACGCAGTTTTTTTGCAATGTCGCCCAGCGTTTTATTTTATTTATTTAAATACTTATTCTTATTGCAAACAGACAGGAAGAGTTGGTCTTATAGAAGACGACCAATCCGAGGAAGACAAAAGAGAGGTCACGAAGCGACCAAAGCCGGCCTTATAAGAGACGACCCCCGCGAGAAAGGGAGACGGAGTGCCTTCCGGGAGGACTTTTTGGAGAGAAAGCTGGCCCCTATTCAGGCGTCATTGGCAAGGAGGAAAACCCGGAAAAAACTCCTGCTGACAGCTCGTCCGAATGAGGAGCGAACCCCCGATCGAACTCCGGTGTTTAGAGTCTGGTCGCCACCAGTAAGCGGAGACGGAGTCCACTTGGCCACCGGTGGGCCTGTCGTCCAGCGTTTCCAGAATACGGATTTTTTATCGACCGACAGAAAATTTGGAGAATATTTTGGGATTAATTTTTTCACTTTGATCTTTTTTCAGTAGAATAAAACAAAAATTTTGACATGACAGAAACTGTGAAATATTGTTCTAACATTGTGATCAAATGTGTTATTCAGAACTATTTATTTAAAAATTATTTTAAAATGATTCCTACTACTAAAATGGAAAATTTAGACGTTTGGGTCTCCAATGTCAGCAAAACTTGATGAGCACGTAGCATTAAACACAAGCAGCTCCTTGTCTAAATAACAGTGTTTCTAGAAATTGGGAATCTAAAAATTTAGTACAGTAAACTCCCGATTATCCGTGTGCGGATTATTCGGTTTGCGAATTATCCTTGCATTATTTTAATTTAAAAAAATAATTATATGTGTATGTATTTTTTAAATAGTTGCTCGCTTTCATGTTTACGCATCCTATAAGTGTGCGCGTGTTCGTATTTAGATGTTTGAACCGGGTGATGGGGGTATCTGAAGTCAGTTGGACTGGTTTTAGTTAGGCCGCTTCTTTCGCGCTGGACGTTTCTGTTCGGAGGAGATAACGATAGTGAGTACATTTATACAAAGTTTCGTTTAGTTGCATGTTATAATACGCATTACAATTTAAGAGTTGATTATATGTACTGTACGAATATATAATACATATTATACATAATATTTTTTTGAAAAAACTCTCCCACAAATACTTTTAGTGTAAAATTACGTAAAATAAGACTTTTTTAATTAAATTTTCAGATAAGCCTAAAAATAGAAAGTCGTACTTACTATAAAAAACAAAAACGAACGTTAATTGAAAAATTTAAAAAAGGTGAATCTACATCGAATCTACATGTTGTATTTTATAAATAAATAATTATAGTTCGGATTATCCGTGCCACCTCTCCCCACCATTAGCACAGATAATCGGGAGTTTACTGTATTTAGTTTACAATTCTATGGAAGTTTCGCGTCTCAGAGTGGCAATAGCTGAGTGAATAAGACGCTATATACTAAAGCTAGACAATATAAGTTCGGAGTTTTAATTTCAGTTCAGTTTGGTCTTTTTGTGTTTAACTTTATTATTTTACTGCACCAATAGCATTATGCGTTTATTAGTCACGTTTAGAGCTTATAAAACAACAGATTACAAATTGATACGGTAATTTCTTGTTTAACGAAAATAAGCCTCTGTAGATTTAACTCTTACGTCATTAAATAAAACTTTTATTTCTTCACATTTATTTTCACATATTTTATAAACTATGTCCTTACAAGTGAATAAGCTTCATACGTCACTGCACATGGACGAAAAAGGCTAATGATATGAAAATAGGCTAGTATAGTTGCAGCGTTTTATTTTTATAATTGTTAATATTATGGGTTCCCACGCTCATATTTGTTACACTTCAAATGTTACAATACCACTATATCTGAAAATAAATTTGAATAAAATTTTATTTAACAACGTAAGGGTTAAATATACAGAGGCGTGTTTTCCGTAAACATGAAATCACGACACTAATTTTAATTTCTTGTTTTACATGCTTTAAACGAGAGGAATAATACTAGTAATGATAATAATGCTAATGATGTGGTAAAATGCTAACGTTAAACATAAAAACAACTAAACTAAAATGCCAAATGTTGAAACATACCTCGTCTAAGCCCGTGGTTCTCAATCTTTTTGAAGTCGAAAAACACTATAATTTGACATTTTTTCCGCGGAACACTCGCCAGTTTAAAGCAGAGATGGCAAACATTTTAGAAATAATGAGCACACTCGGTGTATTATATGACGACATTGACGTTTGCTGATTTCATTTCCGTACAAAAATTATTTTACATTGTATTGATTTTTCTTTGGCAACCCTTTGGAGATCGCTGGTTTAGACTCAAATACCTCATTCGCACCGAGCATTTCGATCTAGTTTGTGATCAAGGTCGGCGACTATGCCGTGGTGCAACCTCTCTCGACCGTTTCGATCTCGACTGAAACGAGGTTCAATCGCGATCGACTCAAGAGAGTTCTTAAAACTAGATCCAGTCATAAGAGAGATCCCCCAATACCACGCGCACGAGAAAATACAAGATTGCTGCGGAACACGTGTCCGGCTATCAACAGAGAAATAAAAACGACAACTGGAGAGACGATGACATCTGTCTATTATTAGATATATAGCAAGAAAAAGTATTTATTTGTAACCAAAACTTCCATTTTGTTTGCTGGTATTCGTGACTATTGTCAACATTTGACGATCACGTGACTTTTTTCCCACGACAAACAAATGAAAGCTCGAGCCCTCGGAAGCTCAAGGTGCGATCGAACTGGAAGTTATAATTGGTGATAGTGCCCATTTCGTCTCCCTGACCTTTATTCAGCGGACCTAAGGTTGGAAGACATTTCAGCGGCTCCGAGTCTTCCAGGAAGCAACGATCGTCGCCTACAACTCTCCATTAGGACTGAGAGGTATTATGTATGTTAGGGCTAGAAGTTTGTCAACTCTCTCACGAAGTAGAAATAAGGCAAGCGACATAGTTTCGAGATTAATCGTTCATTTTGTGTAAATTAGTATAGCATAACCGCATTTAACCTCAGCATTATTATCGACTCCTGTAATCTAGATTTAACTAACAAATAAATGCTTGTTATTTTGTTAAACCTGTCTATCATTGTTTTAAGGACGCCTGCCGGCTTGTCCGCTCCCCCACTCGCTAAGAATCCATCCGGAACGACAACGTGAGCGGTCCTTGCAGACTGTTGCCGAGTAAGTGGTCAAAAGGGGTTAACCCCTGGCCCACTATTTCTCACACAACATTCTTACGGAACAACAATATAGTTAAACGCTATTCTCAAAACACAGTTAAAGCAATAAACACATATATCATCCCAGTACTCACTTATTCTTTTGGAGTTATATATTGGACTCACACACATCTTGAAAAACTTCAAAGAAAACAAAAACAACACTTATTAAGCATAAACATCATCATCCTAAATCCACCACAGTAAACATCATCATCCTAAACCAGGGGTCGGCAACCTGCGGCTCGCGAGCCACATGCGGCTCTTTGGATGTGAAGCTGCGGCTCTTTAGTTCCATACACAAATATTATTTATTTTATAAAAAAAAAAAAAAAAAAACATTTAAAAATCGTTCTGAATCGATTAACGAGGATTAGGCACCGATTCTATCTCTCAGTCACTTGTACTTGCTTTTCACCGCACCCCTCCCCCGTGACACGCGTCGTCACTATCGTCAGTCCGTCGGAAGCTCTCGAATGACGCCGTCGTCGGATGTTTCTATTATCTAATTTGTTGTGAAAAACACTACTTATATATATGAATAAATAGATTAGTTTTTTTGTACTATTTATTGTTGGCAAGAAAAAATTTTGTGGCTCTTTAAAAACTTTGAAATTTTGTAAATTGTAATTTTGGCTCTTCCGACTCAAAAGGTTGCCGACCCCTGTCCTAAACCCTTCCACGTAAAGATGGCGGACGTTGTCTGATTGACATAGTAAACCTTCACTACAAACAAATACAGACATTGCGAGAGTTTTTCTACAAAAAAACAAGCAGTAGCTCTTGCAGACTCAAATAACACACCATTAAATTTACTCTCGCATCATATAGACACGACACGACATATAAATAGCATAGACACCAATAAGCAATGGTGGGTTCAGAAGGCAATTCATGGCAAGCATTCCTACGACCTGACCCAGGATTTTGTTGACAAAACTGCGTCAAACAAGCTGGTTAGCTCGGGGATGCCGCTTTAAGAAGACGGAAGGGTTCATGATTGCCATACAGGATTAGGTCATAAATACTAAAAACTACAGAAAACACATACTCAAACATACAACAATCACAAATGTCATATGCAGAAAATGCCACATTATGTCAGAAACTATACAACACATCACTTTTGGTTGGAAGCTCTTCGCACAGACAGATAATTTACATATATATAATCAAGTAGCAAGTATAATACACCAAGAGCTTGCACAGAAACACAAATTATTTGATAGCTACGAACCATACTACAAATACATCTTACAGACAGTATTGGAAAACAACACACACAAAATGTACTATGACATAGACATAGTACATTTAAAACAATTTACCACAACAGACCAGACATCATACTCATTGACAAACACAATAAAATCACATACATTATAGACATATTCATTCAAAACACTCACAATGTACAAAACATGGACTGAAAAAATTAGCAAGTACACAGAACTTGCCCAGAAAATAAGGCATCCGTGGAGAATGGATAGGTGGAGAATGGATTACAGTATATCTGTTGTTCTCTCTTGTACAGGTGTCGTACTGCACAACACTATACCACACACACTACACAAAAGCCTGGGAACAGTACAATTGAATAGAAACACATACATCACACTACAGAAGGCCACTATATTGAATACATGAGATGCTGTTGGAAAATTCCTGAATACAGACCCACGCTGAAAAACCTATTTACTGTATTTGTGCCTTCTTTTGGTTAGTATGCCTTGAATCTGATCCAGCGTAGTACAGCCACCGGCATCAACAGAGTATAACTCCCTAAACCCGTAATAATTATAATAAAGGTATTTATGTAGACAACTTAAGACTAGAGTCAAAGAACAAATGAAGAACAATATTTTAAGAAACAATTTATAAACAAACGTCAAGAATGGCCAAGTTAAGTACTGTATTTGTATTTGGATAAAGATGATATAAAACAGGGGTGTCCAACCCGCGGCCCAAGGCAAGTTCCAATGCTGCCCAATAAAAGTGTAAACAAAACCGACAAATGTTTTAATTTTTTATTATTTATTTATATCTAAGGCATAAACTCAAAAAAGAAGTTTCACAAAGTCGTAAATCTTCATTCATATTTTATTTTTGAGTGGAAAAGAAATATTTTCAAATACCTGGAGATGTGTGAATAAGAAAGAAATACTAAATAAAGCTGGAGTTGTGACTCAAAGGATTATAGACCCAAATTTGGGGAAAGGAGAGAAAGGACAACAGATAAAAAGTAGTGAGGAAGGTTAAATAGATCTTCTGTTATGAAAATATTGACCCTTAATTTTTCAACCTTTCTCACTTCTTTATCTTTTGTCCTTTCTCTCCTTTCCCCGCATTTGGGTCTATAACCCACTGAGTCACAACATCAGCTTTATTTAGTATTTCTTCCACCGTGCAAGATTTGGCTACATTGCGCTAAATGTGGCTACGTTTTTTTTTCTTTTGTTTGACGTAAAAATTATCATTTGGCGCTTAGGCTACTTTTTTGGCTACATATTATTTATAAATATATTAGTTGAATAAAACTGCACTTTATAATGGTATTTTATTATTAATTACAGACCCAAATAAAACAAACATTTGTGTTTTTCAAATAAATTTTCGTTTGTCTCTTTTAGATAAACAAGATAATAAATGAATTTATCCATTTCTAAGTAAAAATTGAAAGTGCCTGTATAAGTAATTTTTTTAAAATATCCTTTTTTATGATAAAGTTTTAATACTTATTATTATAATCTAAACGTTAGTCCTTAAATAAACTTGTAGGGGAGACCGGGACAACTTCGGCATGCGGGCAAGTTTGTCAAGCGCTTTTTTTTAAAAACAAATTAAAAGGAGACTTTGGTTATAGGTTAGGCAGTTGAGTTTTATTGGTGGCTTGTTGAGTGTAGTGTTTTTATTGTTCTCCAACAAGCGTAGTTGAATTATCAAGCAAATTTTCATTTTCGTTCAATTCCATATAATATTTTTTTTCCATTTATATTGAATTGGCAGGTTTTGTTATAATTCCATGATAACGAAAGTTACTTTTCCTGTTAGAAGGATGTAACTTCAACTTATTCACGTGGCCAGATCGTGGCTTGGCATTCTGTTCTCAGGGTTGTACTTAATGTTTCGAAATCATGACTAGCGGGGTAAGATCGGCAACATAAAGCCACATTAGAAGCAAAGGATAAAAATCAAACAGATGATAAATGAAAACATGTTTGCATTTGTTATTCATGTATATATGTCTTTGAACTTGCATTTCGTTGTAATAATATTAAATGGGTGTTGGATTTGTATTTCTTTGTTTTAATAGTGAATTCCAACTTATACATTGTTAATAACATAATTTTATATACGTGCCTATCTTGCCCCATTACTGTTGCCCCTATACCAGGGGCAACTTTAATAAAAATAATTAAAATAATTACAACTTTACAAAAAGAGAGAAGTTGCCGATCTTGCCCCTATACCCGGGGCAACTTCGTCAATTTCTCTCTTCTTGTAAAGTTGTAATTATTTTAATTATTTTTATTTCCAAACTGATTTTAACCAGTTCTATAGTAAGGTAACATTCCAATAGACAATATGCAAAGCTTTTTTTTCAGTTTACAGCAGTATTTATTACACAAAATTTAAGTAAAGCTTAACATGCCGATCTTGCCCCGGTCTCCCCTGTATTCGGCCACAATTATATATTATATAGGTCTATACTTGTGCCTAAAACTCCTTGACTTCTTCCAATGCGGCCCAGAGAAACAAAAAGGTTGGACACCCCTGATATAAAACTTTTTTTTAATATTGCAGGTTTAAATAATGAATACTGTTACCCTAACGTCTGGAGTTTGATATATAAAATAAGTATATTTTCGATTGTGTAAGCATGACACATGTCTTCGGTAATTGAGTCACTGTTCTCCGACGAGTATAACATTTATTATTATTATTTTACATGCAGTATCTCATACCTGTTTGGGACATGGAAGATCCAATGAAGATTTTACCGTCGGGCTCAGATTAGATGTGGTCTCTACGGTTAAATTCATACTTCCGAACCATTGGCACTGATTTTAAAACTAGATACTGAGGAGTTAACCAATATGCAGCTAATACTGTCCCTCGCTTGATAATAACTATGATGTTGATTTGTTGCTTATAGCAAACTACTTGATACATGGAACTAATTACATTTTATGCGCAGATTATAACGCTAGAGTAGGACATCCTGATAATTTGTCATGTTTTATTAGTGACCAGCAAATTGCTATGAGAGTTTAAAATGATATTACTGTTAATAATATACGAAAAATTCTTCATGATTTTTGTGAGGATAACCGTCTTACTTGTTTAAATAGTTAATTTCCAGGAAATAAAGAAGGTAACTTTACTTACTATGCAATTACAGGAGGCAACGTAATTGCTTTCGTGATAGTGTCACAAGAAATATATTCTCATATTGTAAGTGATGTATATATTTTATTAGAGATAGGCTCTGATCACTCACCTATTCTTTTTTCAATAATACCGTTGATATCATTTACAGTTCTTAGAAGACAATTTTTTCGTATATGTTCAATATGGAGGGATGAATTTAAATCTGCATTTGCTGTTACGTTGGATAACGTTTTATTAGACGAGTATGGAGGAAATCTCGCATCCAATGGTATAGTGGAATGTGTGGTTAAGGCGGCAATGTCTCTAAATTTGTGATGTTGATGTTAAATCTGTACATAGCAAAAGGTGTTAAACAAATGCGTGGTATGATAGTTTTTTCATGATGTTGCACCGTGAAAAAAAAAACATCTATGAAAATTGTTTAAAAAAGCGAATAAACTAAATACGGATAAGTATTATGTTTTGTATAGAAATTATTTAAAACAGTATAAACTATTATGTCAAAAAACAGTACAGTATTACTTTTAAAACTTAAATAAAAAAATTGATAACATCCAATAAATAAAATATTTGGCAAGTAATTCATAGCTTTAAACATAAAAATTCATCGAATCATAGTTTAAGAATTCCCTTGGAAACATAGTTCAATTTTTATGCTGCTAAATTTTATATAGAACATTCTTTACACATTAATGATGAACAGTCGTCGATGTATTTGCATAAAGGGTTTTCAATAGGAACAGAATGTTTTACAGATTTTTCAGTGGAAAAGGTAAAAGGAGCAATTAACCACTTAAAATCTGGTACTCCACCTGGAATTGATTATATTAGAACAGAATATTTAAAGCCTTTTGCTGAAGGATTTCTTCTTCTGAAAAATTCTTACAATATTGGAAGATTTTAATTCTATTAGAAAAATTTCTTGTTTGCGTGAAAACCTGTCCGGTTTTCACGCAGACAGTCCGGGAATTGACTCGCTGTCCAGGTGAACTATTAATTTTGTCCGGGAATTTTGTAGAAATCGTGAAATTACGATGAAACAAAGTTCTTGCAAATATTTTTACAAATTTACACTATTTTAACAACGAAAGAACTCACACTCACTGAAACCTGAAACACATCTGCAATTCTACCATGATAATGATAATCTGATTACGTCAACGTGAGGCGCGCAACATGTCGACCTTTTTTTTCCTGCGTGTACGATCGTACACGTCTACAAGCTAAGTTATCTGTACCTGTTTTTTCTTAATTTAGGTTACTTACGTTACTCCTACGTAAGTCCCTAGTCTCTAACTGTAACTGATTTAGAACGAGCATGAACGTTATTCTTCGCATTGTAAAATGACATTGCACATGCGTCAGGAATTTCTGTTCGAAGAAACCTGACCTGCTGTCCGGGTCAGCGATTGGGAAAAGGTGGCAACACTTGTGGGAAGCATGGATTTAATCTTCATTCTCTAATTTCGGTCTTTCACAGTAACATATATATTGTACAGTACTGTGCATCCGTTTGTAATGTGTTTTAAATATTGTGTGTTGTACTGCTTTAATATAATGTCTAATAGAATTGTTAATTGAACTCTTGTTATGCAAACATATAGGCTACATAAAACACATACCGGGTTTTCTTTTCTTTCAAACCAACTACATAGCCTCATAGCCTTATGGTATGTTTTCTGTATTTTTCATGTAACCATAAATAACTTATATTATGTTACTGTGATACCGAAATTATTCTATGCGGTACTGGGGATAAACTTTCTATTTTCATTAGATAAGAATTGAATTAAATTGAATTGAAAATTGTCTGTATATGGGCAATTACTTATTATGGTAAAATAGAAATAGTTTTTGCTCTATATTAGGGGTAATAAAACATTTTTCACAGCGGACGAAATAACTGAGAGAATGACGAGCGCGGGCCACATAACTATTTTGTTCAATACAGCACACTGAATACAGAAAAAAAAAGACAATCAACACATTTATTTACAAACACAGAAACACGATCGCTGTAGCAAGCTCGTAATCGCTTTTGTTAGAAAATTCATTGCAGGTACTTACACAAAAAGCGCTCTGATATCCAAAGTAGCAAAGAGTGGCCAAATTTTTTATTTCGCTGATTTTCCTCATAATTATATTAGTGTAAGATGCAAAAATCAGATTGGACCACTTCTGGCATTTATACTTAAACTTATTTTAATCTTTTATACATAGTAAGTTCATATACAAACTATGATATTTCCTTATAAGTAATTACTCTATCTCATTTGTGACACAGTGCGGCAGCGGGCCGGATTAACTGACTTAGCGGGCCGTAGTTTGATGACCTCTGCTGTATATCTTCGAAAACTTTTTGTGTTATATGAGTCTGGAGTTTGACGTTTCTAGAATATCGGAAATTGTAATAAAAATAATAATTTCAATTTGGATTAGACTTGAAATTAATTAATAAAAGTTATGTTAAATTAGCGTATAAAAACTCTATAAATTAGTTTAAAAAATGGACAATTATACATACAATTGGACTTTGGCGTTGATTTGTTTCAATCGACATTGTTTTTCCTTATTATGGCTGTCTCAAGATCCTAAACTGATTGAAAGTTATCAATAGTTAACTTTAAAAATGTGCTGTGAACCATGCATNTTAGCAAATTTATTGCAGGTACTTACACAAAAAGCGCTCTGATATCCAAAGTAGCAACAAGTGGCCAAATTTTTTATTTCGCTGATTTTCCTAATAATTATATTAGTGTCAGATGCAAAAATCAGATTGGACCACTTCTGGCATTTATACTTACACTTATTTTAATTTTTTATACATAGTAAGTTCATATACAAACTATGATATTTCCTTATCAGTAATTACTCTATCTGATTTGTGACACAGTGCGGCAGCGAGCCGGATTAACTGACTTAGCGGGCCGTAGTTTGGCGACCTCTGCTGTATATCTTCGAAAAGTTTTTATGTTATATGAGTTTGGAGTTTGACGTTTCTAGAATGTCGGAAATTGTAATAAAAATAATAATTTTAATTTGAATTAGACTTGAAATTAAATAATAAAAGTTATGTTAAATTAGCGTATAAAAACTCTATAAATTAGTTTAAAAATGGACAATTATACATACAATTGGACTTTGGCGTTGATTTCTTTCGATCGACATTATTTTTCCTTTTTATGGCTGTCTCAAGATTTTAACCTGATTGAAAGTTATCAGTCGTTAACTTTGAAAATGTGCTGTGAACCATGCATACAATAAATTGATCTTTGTTCAAAAATGCATACATTAAGATTGGTCTGTTCAAAAATGCATACAATAGGATTGGTCCTTGTTCAATACGTATTTTCAATTACATCGTAATATTAAAACTAGTATTAACTTCTATTTGTGAAAAATTATCTGTATATAGACATAAATTATTCAATAAGACTATTAGTCCTACAACTGAGATATAATAAAAATATATTCTGACTCTAATAGTGGTCTAAGAATAGATTCTGAAAGAATTTGTAAAATTTGAATTTGAAAAAGTGCATGTTTCCAAGTGTATAAAACTTGAGAAAATATACTTTGAATTGTGTGAAATTTAAAGCAAGCAGGAAAAAACATTTGACCAGATTTAAGTCTTAGAAAGATACAATTAATTTATCGAATTTTTCAAAAATTGGTTGTTATTGTGTATTTTATTATGTACTGTATTATCTTGTACTAAGCTATTATATTAATTTGTTAAATTGAACTAATTTTTGTTTTATGTTATACTTTTACCCCCTTTTAATAAGCTAAGGTTCATACAATAAACAATTTAATAATAAATATTTTACAAAAAATATTTAATATTACGAAAAATATTTATTTATATTTTCAGAATATTTTACATTCTGCAACATCTTACAAATAAAAATATTATTAAAAATATTCATTTCACTTGGTAATAGATATCATCAAATCAATTTGCTGAAGATAATTTACAAAATATTATCACATTGTGATATATCACATTGCTGGGTTATCATATCCCTGTTTTCTTCCTTTATGTATGTTTTCATACTAAATAAAAAATATAGAATTTAATATTATATTCATCCCATATTCAACAACACAGTTAAAAACAATTAGGAAATATTGTCATATCAGATTTATCGAATTAGTTTTGTTTTTTATTAGTAACATTATTATTTTATTATTTTACCACAGCATTGTTATTATTATCGGTATTATTATCACTATTATTATTCAAGAAGTTTAAAACGAGATTAAAACTTGTGACGACATTCCCGGTTTAGCGAAAAAAAGCCTCTGTAGATTTGTTGACTCAGCTATCGTCATTCTCGTATATGAAACTTCCAAACACTTATAAGCTAAACCCTAAATTTTCAGAAGCCCAATTTTTGGAAACTCTTGAAAAGTAGATCCTGTTACTTGGACAAGGAGCTGCTTGTGCTCACCAAAGTTCCGTTCGAATTGAAGACCCGAACATCTGGTCTTCTCCTTGTAAGCAATAGTTTAACCCCCGTATTCACCAACACCAGTTAGAGTTAGAGTTAAAAGTAAATCAATGAGCGTTCACGTGCTCAAAGTAAAGCAAACGGTCTTTGGTTAACTCGAGATTTAACCCTAACTCTAACTCGAGTTGGTAAATACGAAGGTCCAGACGTCAAACTGATTTTTGCTCTCCACTGATAAGGCTACCAGCACTATAAACTGATAAGGCTACCAGCACCTGCATTAGTAAGTAAAACTGGTGGCGATAAATAATTTGAAGTGACGAAAAAAAATTAAAAACTGGCGAAATGGTGGCGTTAATTTTAAAATTTCCAGAGCGAACCCTGAATTGCAAACATTGTAGCATTGAAAACAAAAAATTGTAATTATAAAATTAAACCGTTTGATTTAAAAATTGGTGGCGATAAATAATTTGAAGTGACGAAAAAAAATTAAAAACTGGCGAAATGGTGGCGTTAATTTTAAAATTTCCAGAGCGAACCCTGAATAATTAGCATTGAAAACAAAAAATTGTAATTATAAAATTAAACCGTTTGATTTAAAAATTGGTGGCGATAAATAATTTGAAGTGACGAAAAAAAATTAAAAACTGGCGAAATGGTGGCGTTAAATTTAAAATTTCCAGAGCGAACCCTGAATAATTAGCATTGAAAACAAAAAATTGTAATTATAAAATTAAACCGTTTGATTTAAAAATTGGTGGCGATAAATAATTTGAAGTGACGAAAAAAAATTAAAAACTGGCGAAATGGTGGCGTTAAATTTAAAATTTCCAGAGCGAACCCTGAATAATTAGCATTGAAAACAAAAAATTGTAATTATAAAATTAAACCGTTTGATTTAAAAATTGGTGGCGATAAATAATTTGAAGTGACGAAAAAAAATTAAAAACTGGCGAAATGGTGGCGTTAAATTTAAAATTTCCAGAGCGAACCCTGAATAATTAGCATTGAAAACAAAAAATTGTAATTATAAAATTAAACCGTTTGATTTAAAAATTGGTGGCGATAAATAATTTGAAGTGACGAAAAAAAATTAAAAACTGGCGAAATGGTGGCGTTAAATTTAAAATTTCCAGAGCGAACCCTGAATAATTAGCATTGAAAACAAAAAATTGTAATTATAAAATTAAACCGTTTGATTTAAAAATTGGTGGCGATAAATAATTTGAAGTGACGAAAAAAAATTAAAAACTGGCGAAATGGTGGCGTTAATTTTAAAATTTCCAGAGCGAACCCTGAATAATTAGCATTGAAAACAAAAAATTGTAATTATAAAATTAAACCGTTTGATTTAAAAATTGGTGGCGATAAATAATTTGAAGTGACGAAAAAAAATTAAAAACTGGCGAAATGGTGGCGTTAATTTTAAAATTTCCAGAGCGAACCCTGAATAATTAGCATTGAAAACAAAAAATTGTAATTATAAAATTAAACCGTTTGATTTAAAAATAATAAGCAACAATTCTTAAACTAAAAAAAATTATTGGGAGAATATCTCTGTTTATAACGAGCAATTCAAACTCTTATTTTTCAAAAGTGAAAGTAACAATGATTTTAAAATTAATTATATCTTATCATAAACTGTTATTAGAAAACAGCTATACTATACAATTTTCTTGTGAAATAAGGTCAACATGATACGATAAATAAATTAAAGAACGAAAAGATAAGTTTGTTTACAGTTATTAAAACTAAACTTTAGAATTCAAAATCACATTTACACTGAATTCTAAAATAAATTTTTAAAATTCCAATCATTCATACTTTGTAAATGTTAGCAATGTAAAACTACGGTATATTTTATAATTCACGTGCCATAGAAGATATAATAGCTGTTGTCTGTGTTTGTGTGTGTGAATTCCTTATAACTCCTGCAAATTTTTGTCCATTCCAGATAAAATTTTGGTTAGGTTCCAGTTATGTTCTGACGGAAGGTATAAACTATTTATTTTGCGAAAACATTAGCTATAGAATAAACGTTTTATCGATTTCGGATCGGTGATGAAACTGTTGTCAGTGACCTCAGTGACCACGTAACATTCAAGCTCTACGAGGGAATTTCCCTTAAGTTACATTTTTAAATGTTTTGGCAAATAGCGTACTTTAAACGTCATCAAATTTAAACTTTAAAAATGATAGCTGTGTCAGGTCATTTCTTTAAAAAAATCTATTTTTAGTGACCACGTGATGTTCTATTATTCAATCAAAAGTAACGACTTAACGAGCCCGTTATTTATGACGTGTTATCGCACATCTAACTAACGTTCCGGTACATACAATTCATCTTTGTTTTATCAACGTAGAATTAAAAAGACTCACTATTTTTTCAAAAGAAATTGCCTAGGGGAAAGTGTAACAATAAGTTTGGTCAACGCTATGCTGCTTTATCGGGTTCAAGAAACCGAAACAATATTAATTAAGCTAACTATTACTAAAGGAAGAAAGCAAGGAAACCATCTAAATTGTTCAATCTCTACTTTCTCATAAATAGTATTCCGTTATGCTTAACAGGAAATTTCTAGTATTAATAGAAGTTAATAGACAAAGCATCAGACGCAAGTGTATAGTGTAGTGATTATATGATGTATCATTTCGGCTCTGTAAAACAGATATTAAATGTACAAAATTCATAAGTCATGAATCATTTTCAACTAATTAAGGCCTAACTACATAGTTTTTTAAGTAACCGGTAGTATAGTTTTTTAAGTAACCGGTATATTACGAGAATCTTACTTGTCTGTTTTTAATAATCTATATGTAGACAACAGCAAGAACATGCGACATTACAGCTTTTTTATTATTATGTTTAGTTTCATCTAAATAAATTAAACATAACAATAATTAAAAAGTAGAAATGTTCCGTGTATTAAATAGAACAAGTTCAATCCTTACAACATGCCTAGTTGTGAGTAACAGAACTATGCAGTTGGGCCACATTTTGTGCATTTAATTTCCGTTTCATAATATCACAGACCCAAAATGATGCATTATATAACCACTACACTATACATTTACTCCTGATGCTTTGCCCATAATCTCCTAATGCTTCCCCGCATAATATTTTATGGCACGTGACTTACAAAAAACCCTGTATAAAAATAAGAAATCACTATTCAGATCATTCTATTTCGATGCTCGAAAGTAATCAGTTTTGAAAATTAGTGGCTAATTACTAGTAAATAGTTATATTCACATTTTTTCATTTTAGATTAGAGTGAAGTCTACCAAACGCTGCATTTTCATAGGTAATACTATTAAGTGTAGATACAATAACTGTGATAATCAAGTAAAATTACTACTGCAAATAATTATTCTAGCAGTCATAATTTTTCTGACTTTCAGTTTCGCATAAAATAAAACTATAAATACTGCGGCGGTACTTATCTGATAATGCAATATCTCTAATTGTTTATAGTATTACGTAAATGTTTCCTTACAACAGGCCTGCTGTCACCAAATCTTCTTTCGTAATTGTCCATTTGCGTGTCAAAACCCTCAGCACTTTTAGACTTTTTTCTTAGTCTAAAAATTAATTTCAAATTAAAATGTTTACTAATTTACTAGTAATTTAAATAACTTACAGTACTTACTTTCTTTCAAGTACGAAAATAATAATGATAGCAATAAGCAAAATACCACCCAAGACAGCTCCTGTGATAATCGTATTAACTTTTCCTTCTGTAAAGACAATAGTTAACTCGTTTACACAAAAAAAAATTATTTTCTACTTTTGTACATGCTAAAAATCGCTATATTAAATTATACCTACTTTTCAACGTCTTATCTTCTTCATCGCAATTTAATCCAGTAAATCCACTGTCACATCTATTAAAATTTAATAGGGATAATGTAACTATGTTCAAATATATAGTAAATGCTTATAAAATAGTAAAACTTCGAATAGGTAGAATAAAACTAATGTTGAAACTATCAGTTAATAAAAGATATAAATCCTTTTGAAACGTTGCTTTAAATTTTATGTCCATTTGTACTTACTGGCATTTATATTGTTGTCGATTTTGTAAACGGCTACATTTCCCATTTTTGCATGGTTTTTCTAGTTCACAAATATCTATATATGATAAAATTTACAAATAACATTAATTTCATTTCAATCCATATAAATTATTTGTTAAATAATTAAATCTCATAATACCTCCGCATTCGAATTCATTTTTATTCTTGTTTGGTACATATCCATCTCTACAGGAACATGTAAAATTTCCAACAGTATTAATGCAGTTCGAATTACTCCCACAAATATTTGCATTAAGGCATTCATCAATATCTGTAAAAATTTAATTATTACGTTCTATGTATTTTTAAAATTGGACAGCAAACAGATAAATAAAAGTTTTACCTTCACAATACTGGTACTCAGTACCGGGTTTGTAAAATGTCTGTATTGCCTTAAAGCCTTTATTACATAAACAATCATAGCCTGGATGCTTGCTTGTACAATTATTCGCTACTCCTGGGCAAAAGCTTTCTCTTATTCGATCGTCGCAATTATCAAATTCGACTATTTCCGCTAAAATTGAAAATTCCATTATGAAATAAGTAATATTAAGCTTATTGATGAAATATTAATTAAAATTATACCAGTTTGTAGATCATTTATTGAAAGGATCAAATTAGGATGAAGAAGACAATAGTTAGCATTTTCAGCTGGATAACACGAGTCGCCTTTATTTATTCTTTCGTAACCTTTAAATTCTTCTTTAAATATCATTATTACATCACATGCAACATCATTATCCTTCGGACTATAAAGTAAAATAAAAATTTTAAAAATAAAAAGTAGAGGAAATAATAATATTAAAATAGTAACATATATCGGGTAATTCTAAATATATATGAAAAATTTCAATTCTCTTTAAGGCTGAAATTATTCGAAGAATCAGCCGTAAAAGTGCACATGAACATGTGTTCAAAACGGCAGTTTTAAAGTTACAGAATCTTTACTGTGTAGTCCCATTGAAAATGTTGACTAATTAAGAAATCGCATTGCCTGCATCCTGTGAAACAATACTTCACGCCCTTGTATTTGTCAACATGCGCGCCAATTAACGCGGCAAAGGATAGGCTCCCGTGTTACAGTTGAAGGTGGTCACTTTCAACAGTTATTACAATAATGTCAAACATATGTTCATAAGCACTTCTGTGATTAAAATTATTCGAATAATCAGCCCCTGAAAATTTTTCGCATATACCGGTATTTATAATCACCCTGCATCTTGTTTCAAAAACGAAATCTACTAATTATTACAACTTCCTAACGGAAGAAATAGAATCGTCACTTTCATAAAATATAATAATAATAATAATAATAATATTCATAAATACGTCTAAAATATCATACTAGTTTACTTCCATCTCCTAAATACCTTTCTGAATTTCTTAGTTCATATTTAGCTGTGCTACCACAAATATTTTCGCATTCATTTTGGTTCGTAATTAATTAATTAATTTTGCGGTCCAATGCCAACGGATATTGGAACTGTGAAAGAATTTCATTTACTTGTAATATATATTTTAAATCTAATTTCCAATATCAACAGTTAAATGATTTCTAACTGAATTTCCTTCGATTCCCGTCCATTTTACGTTCGAAATTGAAATTGTGCTTTTCATTTGTTGACACAATTTCAACGGTTAACAAATTTAAATTGGAAAATTAATCTTTCCGAAAATTACTTGCTGTGATTGTCTAGGGGAAAAAAATTAGTTGACTAACGGTTAACTTANTTTGATTGCGTTTTAATAGGGTACGTCAACAGAATGTACACTAAGAAAAAATTTTTCGAAAAATTTTCCCCCACTGGGGAAGTGTTATACATTTATAATAGATACATTTTGAGCCACAACAAGGCGTGGCGGGGTCTGCTAGTTCTAAATATATATGAAAAATTTCAATTCTCTTTAAGGCTGAAATTATTCGAAGAATCAGCCGTAAAAGTGCACATGAACATGTGTTCAAAACGGCAGTTTTAAAGTTACAGAATCTTTACTGTGTAGTCCCATTGAAAATGTTGACTAATTAAGAAATCGCATTGCCTGCATCCTGTGAAACAATACTTCACGCCCTTGTATTTGTCAACATGCGCGCCAATTAACGCGGCAAAGGATAGGCTCCCGTGTTACAGTTGGCGGTGGTCACTTTCAACAGTTATTACAATAATGTCAAACATATGTTCATAAGCACTTCTGTGATTAAAATTATTCGAATAATCAGCCCCTGAAAATTTTTCGCATATACCGGTATTTATAATCACCCTGCATCTTGTTTCAAAAACGAAATCTACTAATTATTACAACTTCCTAACGGAAGAAATAGAATCGTCACTTTCATAAAATATAATAATAATAATAATAATAATATTCTAAAATACGTCTAAAATATCATACTAGTTTACTTCCATCTCCTAAATACCTTTCTGAATTTCTTAGTTCATATTTAGCTGTGCTACCACAAATATTTTCGCATTCATTTTGGTTCGTAATTAATTAATTAATTTTGCGGTCCAATGCCAACGGATATTGGAACTGTGAAAGAATTTCATTTACTTGTAATATATATTTTAAATCTAATTTCCAATATCAACAGTTAAATGATTTCTAACTGAATTTCCTTCGATTCCCGTCCATTTTACGTTCGAAATTGAAATTGTGCTTTTCATTTGTTGACACAATTTCAACGGTTAACAAATTTAAATTGGAAAATTAATCTTTCCGAAAATTACTTGCTGTGATTGTCTAGGGGAAAAAAATTAGTTGACTAACGGTTAACTTAAAAACAGTTTAGATAGGCTATTTCCATTTGTTAGCTCTAATTTTCAAGGAAGTTTTGAACATTTCATCACATTGTAAATGCAGTACTATGTATTTATATTTTTTGCATATCATATTGGTCCTAATATTAGTACAAGTATCCCTCGCTCAAATAATAATAAGACTAAATAATCATAATTATTTTAAAATTAAAAAATATATAAGAACATAGTTAGTCCCAATGATTATGAATCGGAAGTACTCATGAACAATATATAAAAGAGAATGTGTTTCCTATGCACATAGATAAAATAAAAAATAGAACAACATCCCTTAGTGATCAAGAAACAGAAATAAATGAAATAATAAAAGCATTTTAAATAAATGGTTACAATAAAAAAAAACAAAAAAAGATGGTTATCCAACATAGATCAAAATAAAATAAATGTTACCAATACTCCCAACCAATCCCAATTTATAAAAATAAAATATTAGAAAGTTNAAAAAAAAAAAAAAAAAATTAAAAATATCAAATAACGATAATACAGACGAACACTCTAGGCATATTAATTTTAAATAAAAACAAAATAATTTGAACATTTGGAAAGAGAAAAATGTCTATAAATTTAACTGTAATTATGATAATGCATATATGTATGTAGTAGGGAATTCAAAATTAAAATAAAAGAACACATTGCTGCAATAAAGTATAATAAGGAATCCCCCGCAGTTGCATAACAATTTCGAAATTGATAAAGATTTCGTCAATATAATTAAAAACAAAAATTGGTTTTAAAAAACTTTATAAACATGTAGAAATTATAAAGTTAAAAGAAACAAACAAAAAATAAATTACTAATAATAAAGGTTTGCAATTACTGTACAAGTACTGTACTTCATAATCTATTTTAAACACTAAAGGGGGACATACAACTGAATGTAAAAACAAAGAAAGGGAGTGGAAATGTAAAATGTACTTTGGAGTGGCTGTAGTCTCCATATGAACCATAGAAAGAAAGAAAAAAATGTACTTCAGAACTCGAGATGGTTGAAAGTGAAAAATGTGGTTCTAGTGGTGTTGACTCTGTAGTTGTCTGGTTAAAAAGTTAACGGTTTTTCAAAAATGGATAAGGTAATCATCATCAAAATGTGTAAGTGAAATTCTTATCTATGTGTATATATTCATGTGTCTAAAAGATGCACAATTACTTACAATGTATAGCCTAACTTTATGAGCTTATGAGGGACAAGAATGTCCAAAATGTACTCCCCACTTAATATAAACGAATAAACGTTGATGATTTTCTAATTGGGCTATATTTCCTATTCTGTGTATAAATAATAAGTCTAGTATTTACAACCGATATTGATGGCCGTTAATAAAACTAATAGACAACTACCGGACATGAAGCAAATTCAAGAAATAATTGCTCGTCGTTAATTAATTATTAATTGGAAATAAATTATCGATTGCTTTAATAAACATATTTTTCTTGGTAACAAAAAAGGATCGTATGCTTTGCTAACTTCTGGAACGTAACCTTGTTTTACATTAGTCGTATAGCACGCATAATACGACACTTTTTCGGAACGTAACTGACGTGTTACTCGATGAATACCTTTATATATAGGCCCATATTTAACGTTTATCTTGCATTTTGACGCATACGCTAGAATAAAATAAATCTAATTAGAACAAGAAACTTGTCTGTTTTCAACTGATAATTGGTATCAGTTGATAATTATGAGTTATTTCTTAAGAATTATCACAATGATTGGAGAAACAGTATTTGAAAAATGGAGATTATATTGAGAGCTTTATTCGGACATAAAGAAATTCAGATATAGTTAGGTATTTGTTACTTATGGTTTAAAATGGAGGAGGATTTACTGGATAAATTTAAAAAAAGATTGTGAAAGTATGGGAATGTCAGGTGTGGGTTGATCCAATGTACAGGTACAACTAGACGATAAAGACAAATGAATCTCGAAGTATGCCCTCAATATAATACAGTAGAGCGTCGTTTATCCGAAAGCTGGTTATCCGAAACGTCTGTTATCCGAAAGCATTCCAGTCGGCAAATTTAAATTTTCGCTAGTGGCGCTGCAATCTTCGGCTATTTCTTGGGTTACTGAAATATTTTACGTTTTTGATACTAAATTAACATCTGAAGTATAATTTTTTATTGTTTTTATATTTTTCAATATATCTATTTTGTTTGTACAAAATAAAAAAATAATTTTTAACGATACAATAGTCTTCGTTAGGCTTAACATAGACGAAAATTCAACGCGAAGCGACACGCAACAGAGAAAAATTTTAACATGGGATACATTAATATATTTTTTCGTACATGATTCGTTATCCGAAAAATAAGTTATCCGAACCACCCCAGTCCCCAATTGATTCGGACAAACGACGCTCTACTGTAGTTGGTCTCAGTTTTAACTCGTTAGCGAAAAGATGCAGGATATTAAATAAAGCAATGAAAAAGAAAATGTAAATAATGTAATAAGACATTAAAGAACTAATGAAAAGGCAAAAGTGTACTACAAATGAATCTAGGTCAAGAACGGTGCCAACAGTAGCAATTATTCACTCTCTTCAAAGCAACCAGAAACTCCTTTTAAACTTGATTAATCTTGGACGATGAGAGTTACAATCCTTTCGTGACTCCTCATTAATTTTTCCCCGAATTTCTTGCAAAATTGGCATGCGAACAGTCAATAGTAATTTAGACAGATTCTGAATTGTTTAAAAATCTTTAACAGGATTCATGAAATCATTGTCAGTTACTGGTACAGTACCTTGATATTGTTTGTCATTATAGCCATATAAGAAAATGAATTAATATAAGTTATATTGGTCTATAAATTATATCGTTTCAATAAAATGAAAGGCTACAATATTAGCATATTATTGAACTCAATTAAATTGAAGTTTTATTAAATTAGAACAATAAGTAATAGGTAATAAGACTGACAAGTAATAAGGTTCAAAATAGAAATAAAAAGCAGTGAGGAAGCATTATATCAAAATTTCAAATAACAGATAAACTAACTAACACGTAAGAGAATCAGGCTCGAAGTAATGACTAAAGCATTAGTTCTGACAGAAATCACAAATGCAAAGACTGGTTTTACACTCAGCTCATTCCAGATCATCCTTTCTTCATAGAACGTTTTGAAACTGAACAATGCTGATGTTCGAAATGATTTTTTTTCCATCCAATAAAATACTTTGTTTAAAACCATGAATTTGACCATTTGTTTGTAGCTAGTTTAAAAAAAAGTACAGGGAACTGGCTGAACGACTATTTATCTTATCTGCTTAAATTTTCATTCATTCTAAAATTTTTCCATATTAATATACAAGGTACTTCAGAAATGTTTGACCAAATTTCAAATGCTTGGAGAAAAAACGCAAATAAAAAGACGAGGGCTTTTTTTGACCGTGATGTTTAATTTACGAGCATAAAAAATGAAGTGACGTCAATTTTGTTTTATAATAACTGTATAACTATGTAATGTGTAATGTTTCATTACTTAAATACACTAACCACAATTTTTTCGTATTAAAAAGCTGATCATTTAATCAATTTATTTTAAGTTAATTTAATTTAATAAATATGCCAGCCTGTACTCAGAGTCTCCATTAGACGATGACACTTTTAATGGTCATTTTCGATAGAGGAAGAGTTGAAATCGCAAGAACACCAGAAATAGAGAAGTTATTGCTAAAATTGGTAAGGATTCTACAACGAGTACTAGACAAATAGCTGGAACAACGAATACGCTTTACATTTGTATTAGTAGCGGTAGCTACTAATACAAATGTAAAGCGTATTCTTCGTGAATACTAATTGTATCGACACGGTTTAGAGTGATTGCAGGCACTTGTGCCACGAATACAATTTTGTCAAATGTTTAATGAAGGAGAATTAATAATTCACGTTTTCTCACGATCGTGTTTTTCACAGATAAAGTGATATTATTGATACATTACATAGTTATACTTCAAAAATGAAATTGACGTTACTGTACATTGATGGTTAATAATTGCTAATTAAATTTAATCAAAAACTGATCCTTGAATTTTTCATTCAGGTTTCTAAAAGCCTGCGACAATTGTACAAACGTTTCTTCAACACTCTGTATTCATTTTTACACCAGATCTATTAAATTTTATGTAAAAGTGGCTTTAGTAGCTATCAAAGTAAAAGTTCAGACGACAGATTCGTTTTCGTATGAAAGCGCCGAAAATTTGATTTAAAATTTTTCCTACTTTGAAAGAAAATATCATTTAAATCTATTATAGGCTATATAATACATAAAATTGAAATAAGACTGACTTGCACTTGATGACTTGAACTGTTTCAAAACTGGCTCCGTATAAAATTTTCATCTGTAAAAGAGAAAATAAATGTAGTATTAATGCATTTTAATAAGAGAGAGTATTTGCTTGACTAACACTTTAGGATTGGAGTTGTCATTACCGCCACTTTTTCCTCGCGTTAAAATAAAATAATACTCAGTTATTATTACAAGTAGGTTCTTGCTCTCTTATTAGTAATTATACAGTTATTTTTAAAATTTTATCATTTATAGAGCTTATCACACATTGAGCTATTTAGCATTTATCATGTTAGTCTATAATTATAAGATATATACAGGACATTTTTTAGGTCTGTAGTAAAATGCATTTCGGTCAAAACATTTTCGACAATCTTCAGTTACAATTTTCAATGTACATTTATTTTCTGAAAGATTGTATAAGAAGACTCCTACAACAGTATGACATCTATTTGTTTAAAACCAATTATTTACCATTACGTAACCAAACTTAAACATATCATATGAACAGACAATTAGCTGTCGACTATATATTAATTAGCCAATATAGACAATTAGCCACTATATATTAAATATCTTGATTTCACATTTCCTTTTTTATACGTATTATTTCACTTTTATATGTATAGTATTATAGGTCCATTACATAATAACATAACATTTATACTTTCATACATACAGTAGTTAGTGAATATTTATTCACAGTCTCATTAATTCCATAATTAAAATGCCACAACTTTTCGTGCTTATGTGAATTTTGTTCCTTGAGTATGTTTTTCGTATGTGGTTTATCTTTCATAGCCTATATCGTAACTATTTAAGGCATTTCCCCTAAAATTAATAGAAATTGTTTAGATATATAAAATTATATTCAATAAAATTTTTTAAAACAAATTTACCTACTGTATTACCCTAAGGTTGTAATTCATTTGCAATATGTTTCTAATCATGTCAAATCACAAATATATAGCCTATATTTCTATGTTATGATTCCATCAATAGTAATAGCGTTTACTCCTAAAATTTGTGATTACTTATTAAACACTTAAATATAATTTATGTATCTATTGATAAATAATTCCAATTACTTTTAAGGAAAAATACCTTAAAGTGTAACGATATATGTAAGATAAACTACATACGAAAAAAAAGCAAGGAACAAAATAGATATAAGTACGGAAAGTTGTGGTATTTTAATGATGGAATCAATTAGCCTGTGAATTACTAATTATTGTATTGTGGGGGTCAGGGGGCCGTCAGAAATTAGATTATGCAAGTTTAGGTTAGGGTCTTGCCACCAGGTGTATTCTGTCAGACACATCTCCGATTTATATAAAAAAACAAATACTGTAGTTAAGGCGCAAGGGTAAAAGTCACCCCGAAGTCCGGGAATAAGCCTCTCAAATGGGTGAATGCAGAGTCAAGTACAAATAACAAGAGCTTATTATCAAAAAACAAAGTTCTGAACAAGATTATAAAATCCGATTTAGGAAGTTGGCCTACTTCTATCTATAAAACGACGGGGTTCCTAACGGGGGTATCCGAACTGCGCGACACACAACATACCAGGAAAAAAAGTTGTCTTCTCATCTGTCTTTACTTTCTCTTTCTGTTCTCTACTTCTTTTTGACTTTTTTTCTCCTTTGCTTGGTCCTTTACTAGGTCGGTTGGCTCTTGCCCTGTCAATCCCCTATACAGCCAGTCAGTCTCTTAATCATGTCTCACTCTCTTAATTTCGTCACTTTTTTCTATTTTATTCTTTGTTTTTAACCAATCATGATTTAGTTCCTGAGGAAGGCAAAGCAATTTGTAAATTATATGATTATTCATCTAGTTGTCCTCCTCCTCTCTTGTCAATATAGTTGTCTCTCCTGTCTTGTCAATGAAGAATGATGTTCGTCCATGTTAGGGATTGTATACCGGTTTACCGATTTACCGGTTAACCGATAAATTGCCAAAAAAACATTCGGTAAACTTACCGGTAAATTTTTGAAATTTACCGGTAATTTTCATTTACCGAATTACCGGTAAATTTCAAAAATAATTCGGTAATTCGGTAAATGAAAAATTTATACTAGAAATTTTTATGTAAAAAATATTGTGTTTATAGATATTTAAAAGGGCTAAAGGGACATTGAAAAAAAACAGATAAGTGTAAGCAACAATATACCTAATTATTAATTTTATGTGAGATATTTTTTGTTTAATTTTAATTTAAACTTTCTTGGGTTTGAGAGGCACTGTAAATTGTACAGAAAGCTCTAGTTAGCATATGTGATTTGTGCTCTGCCGTTTTTTGAGATTTTTAAAGGTTTAAAATCTTTACAATCAACGTTTTTCTTAAAGATTAAGTAAATATCTTTTTTTAATATTTAAAAATAATAATACGTAAATATTTCACGTACTCTTTAAATTAATAGCAATTTTGAATACACCACATTATGACAGGACATTAAAGCAATATTATTGCAAAATAACATTAAAATTTGTACCTTAAATAAATTTTTTACTTCTAACAACTGTTTAAAATAATTAAATACAAATATTTATTACAAGATTCTAACATTATGCCTTACGATTGTGCAAAATATGTATTATTCTAACCTTATTTTCGTGGGGAATCCCCATTACTCTCACGAAAAGAACTTTCTTTAATTTTAGATTGTAGAACCCGGTGGAATAGCTTACTAAACATGCTGGAAAGATTTTTATTACTTAAAGATGATGTCCGAAAAAGTCTAGAAACTTAACCTAACCCGGATTATTTTGTACAAAAATTAGATCAAAATTAGGAGATAAGACTTTAAATAATTTAAGTTTCTTGAGAAGTTATTTTTTAAAAAATGGTAATCAGTAAAATGGTATTAGGTACTATATATTATTTTTGTTTTATTTTTATTTTTCTGTATTATTTTATTTATGTTTCTAAAAGTTATTATTATAGTTTGTTTATAATAACACTTTAATTTTAATATTTTTTTATATTCTATACCTTTGAAATAGAAAATGTGAAATAAAAATCAAAATTACTTATATTTTTTAATCACCTTAATTTTATTTTTCAGGAAAAAAATTTACCGGTAATTTACCGGTAAACCGGTATTTTAATTTTCATTTACCGAATTACCGGTAAATGAAAAAGTCGGTAAATTTACAATCCCTAGTCCATGTGATACTGTCGGTCATATAACGCCACCGAAAAAGGGGAAAACCACGTGCATCACCCTCATCTTTTCCTTTGCATACTGTGAGATTTATAACATTTAATTGATAAATTTTTTATTCTAATTTATTTCTCTAGATTATTTTAAATCGATATTACTGAAAACTTGGAAGGAGGCCCCTAAAATCGGAAAAATAAGCGAAATTCCTTTACGACATTGGTTGATAGATAAACAATCTCGGTGTCACGTTTACTTACGCATCTTCGAGATGTAAGTCCTAAGAGCATCCTGTCTGATAGCTAACAGTTGTTCTATATACAACCAGACAGAACAAATATATATACAGTAGAGCGTCGATTTTCCGAAAGTCAAATATCCGAAACGTCAATCNTCCTTATCTAAATCGGATTTATTATTCTTTTTTTCATACGTAAAATACTTATTTATTATTTAAGAAAATATTTTACCAGAGGATTATTCATTTTATATGATGATCTCAGCATGAGCATCATAAACTGGTAATAGTTTGTGGGTGGGTTCGTTAATAACGGTCGCTCTGCAACGGGAGTGCGCTGCCGTTTGTAGGCATTTAGGAACGACGGTGAAAGAAAGATGGCAGCGCCCTCACTATCGATAGTATCAGGTGGAGGAAGCTATAATTCTAAAATGAGCTTTTAGAGGCAAAAGAAGGGTCCCAATTTTAACATTTCACTATTAAATGGATTATTTGTTGAAAGAGCATTCAAAGTAGCCACGAAAGCAATTAGAATGCTCGCACGGAGTTACGCGGAGGTGTAATAAAAGGTGTGTTCTTTTATATTTTATGTTGAACGAGGGTTTTACCCAATTTCCGAACCGTGTTACAGTGAACCCGTGCTATAAAAGCACCGTGTTATACGGGAGATGTTCCCAATTCTCGAACCGTGTTAGAGTGAATCCGTGCTATAGAAATGCCGTGTTATACGGGGGTTACCTGTATGTGCTTGTGTTATAGGTGTGGGTTATAAAAGAAAAAACATCGGGCCACATCAGAACAGAAGCTTCGAGATCTGGCAACACTGAAACAGAAGTTTCGAGAAGGTAGAAAAGAAAGGACCACGTGTTAACTACAGAAATCAAAAGGCAGGAAAAAAAACTTTACATATACATAGGCTATATATGTATAAAGGAGAAATATAATAACAAGAAAAAAATTTTAGGGGAAAATGGTGGGCCTCACAGTATATATAAAAATATGTGTTATATTATTATGTAAAAATGAATTAACATGTATGTTACTGCGAATGAACGATATCTGGCGAATGTCAACATTCTCCGGTGAATATCAGCATTTACACAGTCGTTTCGTGTGTGTACGAAATATTTGCTAATTTGATAATAAATAAATATCATTATTTCTCACATCGGCAAATGTCGACATTCAGCATGCACTGATGGTGAATGTTGAATAAAAATATTTTTATTACGTTAAGACAAAAATGCAACTCTTTGATATGTGAAAATAGGAGAAAGCTTAAGTAACAGCACATTTAAATAAACTGTTGAACATAAAACGAACAGTACATTCTTAATCATTAAAGAAAATAATACATTAATAAACTTACACATAAATTATGTGATTAACGTTATACAATCTTATTTATTGCAACAACATAAACTGTTATGGCACTTTGAATTGAACAAGAGTCCCTCGCTTTTACAACTGCATTTATTCGTGGAACACTTCTTTTTGCAATGACAGAGTGTAAAGCCTTGCCCTCCACTTTTCGAATTAGCTGCAGCTGCTTCTCTCAGCAATATTTCTTGAGAAGAAATCTCATCTACGGAAAGTAACTTTTCTTTACAAATTAAGAACTGATTACGTGATTACGAACTGATCTGTTAATGGTGTCTTTTATTCGGATATCGCCGACGCCTTACCGACGACCCCTCTCATCCTTCGCCACTCAACCTAACAAACCGATCCCCACCTCACGGGATCAAAAGACCTTGTTTTACCTTTGACTACGCACAAAGGATTTGGCGACAGACTCTCTCCTCTCTGTCTACATCGGTTTCTCAGGTGTCGTTTCGACCTCCACCAAAGCTTATCTGTGCTTGTCGACATACACCGGCGATTGTTCGAATGTTTAATAATAGGCCTATAACCAAATATTCGGATTTTCACCGACGTGTTTTGTATGTGTCGACATTCACCGGAAAATATCGACATTCTCTAATTTCGGTCTTTCACAGTAACATATACATGTATAAAAAAGAAAATGTAGAAGCAAAATATTAAATGCATGGTGGCTGTCGACAAATAATTGTCTGTTGGTATGATATATTTAACTTTTGTTATGTAGTGCAGTATAACTGTGTTTTAAACAGGTGGATGTCATGCTGTTGTATGAGTCTTGTTATACAACCTTTGTTATAAAATGTGTAAAGTAAACCAAAAATTCTAACTGAAGACGACCGAAATGCATATTAGTACTGGTCTAAAGGATGTACTGGTGCAGAGCATATCTCATAATTATAAATTAATATAATAACTCGTAAATATAACATAGTAGAATTAAAATTTTTAAATAATGGTCAGTATTGAACATATTACTGAACTAATATTTAGAATGAATATTGAATATTTTAGTAAATACAGTTCAGTAATGTCTAATATTTTTTATACTTCATTAAAATAAGTAAGGATTATATTTTCTGGAATGCTGTTATTCTAACGTTTCTATTTTTTACTATACAAAAATACAATTCAGCATATGTTCATAAATTTATTATGCATTAATCAAGTACTTATGTAATTTAAAATATATATTTCTAAATTTAAGAAAAATGATAACATAGAACAAAATTACAATAATTCGCGCATCGTATTTACAGCTTGTTTATTAGAAAATTAATATCTTACGTAACTATTTGAACAAACACATTATATAAAATTTTAGTAATACTTTTTCTAAAGTATAAAAACAAACTAAAAAACTATTTCCGATATATTAGCTAACTTCAAATCAGAATTATAAAATTTTAATTATTTTAAAAAAACAATGCGTTTTTTAAAAAAAGACTTTTCTACAGAGAAAAGCTACTTTGATCCAATTTTTCCTAAAAGTCTCAGGTAATAAAGAATTGAATGAATATTAATATCTCTGGCTAAGATGGATGTAATTAAATTAAATTAAATTATGAAAAATATGCAAATTTTTACGAAACAAACGTTGTTGCACCTACAATAATTTGGCTGAATGTTAGAGAATCTTTGAGCAATATTAGTGAAGGAACTTTAAGGCATAAAATAAACCTCGAAACCTTTTATTGTGACGATGCTTGTTTTCTTGATTAATAGATCAAGAAAACTAGCATCGTCACAGAAAAGCATTCACAAGGAAAGCATCGTCACATTCTTCAATCAAAACTTCCCGTCGTAGTCTGTGTAATGTGCACTTCATTTACATACTGATTTTTACTATCAAATTTGGTTCTAGTATTTTATGCCACAATTTTCAAACTCTTCTTTTATTTAGATGATTACGCTGAGCTTTATTTTTCAACTTGCTTCTACAATTTTTTTATATTGGATTTCAACTATTTGTTAGTCATCAATAACTTTTTAACAGTATAGTTTTGTTGATAATTTTATATTCACGTAACATTAATGTAATAGCTTGCAGTAAGTGGTTATATGACTAATAAGATGTAACAACGAGGGTTGTTACAACTATAAAAACGCACTCGAGAGAAGCTTCTACTGATTGCTTCTATTTTGCCAAGCAAAAATTTCATCGTTTTCTTTTGAGAAAGTTTTTGGTTTTACATTCTCGTCTTGTTGTGTATAAAACACGAGAACGTATTAAAATAGTTTCCGATTTAAACCTCTCAGTTATTTTTGCAAACCTTTACCTGACACCTGTAAACCCCCAAAAATTAAAAAAAGTTTAAAATTCTGTTGATACGTATGTATTTGTGTATGTATTTGTGCATTGACGCTATTAAATCTTGGTAGTTAAAAGTCGAGATGGAGATAGAGGGGAAGTCAAAAATCATATTTGGAGTGAAATCGAAGTTAATGACGAATTTACTCATTATTAAAATTTACTTTTTATAAAACTCATCTCTACCGCAAAATTAAACTTTTTAGTATTTTACAATAATTCATAATATAAAAATCTATATATATAGGCCTATATATATAAAAATGGACATGTATGTCCCTATATTTCACTTTTTCGCCAAAACTACACATCGCACGTGAATGGTGTTTGTATGTGGTGGTAGCCCCAAGTCTCCATTCGTGCATAGGGGTGG
>NW_019385906.1:277813-286508 GCF_000671375.1 Centruroides sculpturatus | reverse complement strand
ACCTAATTCTTGCATTCTGTGAAAACGGGTAAGATTGGCTATAATGTAATTATCTTAATCTTCACTATCGTTACTTTTTGCCCAGCGAAGCGGGTCCTTGCAGCTAGATTCTAGATTACTTAGACAAACAGTATTTTATATATATATAAAAAACCTATATTACATACAAATAAAAACCCAGCGAAGCGGGACCTTGCAGGTAGTTTTGTTAATAAAATCTCATAACAGATGGCGTCACATACAATTTTAAATTCGTTTTCGGGAAAGTTATGCAACTCGTTATTGTCTGTTTTATAAATCATTTGGCGTGTATTAATTAATAGATAAAAATTTAAACACAAAACATGAAGTCAGACGATGATTATTTGAGATCACATGAAAATTCTATTTTCACGTGACAGTCACGCAATAGACTGAACCTCGTCATGTTAAAAATGTTAAAATGAGCAATTATGAATACGTAATATTTTTAAATAAAACCTTTAAAAGGACAAATATGTGGAGGTCACATCTCTAACGAGCTGGTGTAAACATTGGTAAATTCGTGATAATATTAATTATTATCTAATTATCGAGTATATATTTCGTAAATGGACACGTTAACAATAGTATTAAAAGGATCATACTCTCAAGATAACAGCATGGCTTTTTGTTGTTATAAATATATTTATATCTTAGTTTTAAGGAGTATATTTCTTATGTTGCGTACAGGTAATTATTTCGTAATATTATTTGATAATTTGTGAGAGGGTCCTTTAGAATATATATTTGGCTTCAATTTGAAAAAAAACTGCAGACTTTGAAAAAAAGTGCCCACTATCGTTTGTCTGTATATCTGTCCTTCCTTAATCTCGAAAACAGAGTTGGTTAGATGAAAGCCGAGACCAGATATGGAAAGCTAAGGAACAGAAAGCCCGATTAACTATATAATAACTTCCGATGCAAACCGGAAGTCATGTTAGATTAATTCGAATTTTTTTTTCTCAAAGGAGTTAGACGACTGAATTGCTAATAGAAAAGTATGAGGTACAGGAGCAAGACACTGCTAATTTGAGATAGAGAGCATATATTTTAAATTGAATAAATTAACTTAAATAATTGATCATATATTGAACTTTTTAAAAAATTCTCCGGACTTTAAAAAATTTATCTTTTTTTACATTAACAGTATTTTGATGACATTTCAAGTAATAATTTCGTGATATATTGGTTATTTTGTCATACTTCCTATTGGACCTAAAAATATGAAATAAACACAGGATATGTTCAACAGGCATTATCTATAAGTTACATATACAAGTATTATTATTTTACGTCGCTAATCAACAATTATTAATTACTAAAAAGTCCTTGTGTTTGATATATCTTGAATTTCACACAGAAAGCTAAGAATGTTGTCAAAGTACTAAGGAAATTTAAACTCACAATACAAAAAATAATAAAAATCGCGTGTTTAAATATATGTCCAGTTCTTAGTTTATTGAAATATCAAAGAACAATTCACTCACCATTAATTATGTTTGTAAACTTATGATAAAGCTAGTCTCTTAAAACACTTTTACAAATTTCTAATTTTCTTCTTCTTACAATAGCAATCGTTTTGATCTCTATTGTAAGAATTAAAGCAGTTATAAAATGACAATTTAATCAAACCAACAAAATTTTTAGATTTAATATATCCCCCACTATCTGCGAGCAAAATTTAAAATCTCAACTTACATTACTTATTCGATGAAAATGAATTTAAAAAGTATCACGAAATTACCAATGTTTACTTACAGGTTTCAGACTTTTCGTAGTAAATCTAGACGGCACAATGTCAATCGCGTAACTACAAAATGAGCCAACGAATTTATTTATAATCTAAGACGGCCATAATACTCATCATGGACACTAATTATTTTATACTTTATCCAAAACGGTTCATTGGTCGTGGAGATATTACAATGACTGAGGTCATAACTATTGCCGATTTTGCAACGTTAAGTGTAAAAATACTTAAAACTTAATAATCTTAAAAAATCCTTATGGCACTTAAAAATAGTTTCACATGCACATACAGAAAAAAAAATAAGTGCTAGAATCGAATGGAACTTGGTGTTAAAGTAATGGCGTTGGTAATACAGTAAATCCTTGATGATTATTTAATCAATGAGATAATGTCGAATTATTATTTAAAGATATTTTTAAGCAGATGCATTTTAAATCTGTCCCTCTGCTACAGAATAGTAAGTAGTTAATTTAAATTCATGCCTCGACTTTATGCTTAATTACTTTTTGAGACTAACAAAATATTAATAACATTTGCTTTTATTTTACAATTCATAAAGCAGTTATATACTACAAGAAAATTAACATAATTAATTAAAAATTCAGTATTCGATGTTTATTTGGTAGGCTTATTATCTCCCTTTTGTATTTATTATGATATAAAAGAGACAGTATTTTAATACACTTAATTAATATCAGAAAATAAATTACATCTTCCGACTTACCGCATCAATCATCCTCTTCTTAATCTCATGATAAGAGACGCTTAATTTTTCAGCTTCATTTACGTTTCTTTTAAAAATACGAGAATGTTTCTTTGGATTTTGTAGAACTATGTTCATATAATAGGAATTGTTGGCTATATATACATATAAAAATATAAGATATTAAAATTCTAATAATAGTTTCTCTTACACACGGCATTTTTCATTTTTAAATAAGTAATTTTTATCATTACATAAAAATATATGTTGTTTTAAAAAGAAATAAAATTATAATAACAATCATTTAAAAAAAATTAAAAGAACTATATATCTAAATATAGGCCTACATAATTTGAATTAAAATGGCAGACAATATATTTCACAATTTTAAACAAATATATAAAATAAAACTAAAGTGTCTTCTAACTTCTGTCCTGTCTAATCATCAAGAACAAGTTTTCACTTTGCGGAGACAACCTTTCATTGTAGGCTACGCCTCTGCACAATTATATAAAATAGTTATAAGTATGCTGACAATAAGTCAATTCCTTGTTTTAAAATATTCATAAAATCATTCTCTATTTTATGACACTGATCATCATTCTGTATTTTNGTAATATTTTTAAATAAAACCTTTAAAAGGACAAATATGTGGAGGTCACATCTCTAACGAGCTGGTGTAAACATTGGTAAATTCGTGATAATATTAATTATTTTCTAATTATCGAGTATATATTTCGTAAATGAACACGTTAACTATAGTATTAAAAGGATCATAATCTCAAGATAACTGCATGGCTTTTTGTTCTTATGAATATATTTATATCTTAGTTTTTAGGAGCATATTTCTTATGTTGCGTACAGGTAATTATTTCGTAATATTATTTGAGAATTTGTGAGAGGGTCCTTTAGAATATATATTTGGCTTCAATTTGAAAAAAAAACTGCAGACATAAGTGCCCACTATCGTTTGTCTGTATATCTGTCCTTCCTTAATCTCAAAAACAGAATTGGTTAGACGAAAGCCGAGACCAGATATGGAAAGATAAGGAACAGAAAGCCCGATTAACTATATAATAACTTCTGATGCAAACCGGAAATCATGTTAGATCAATTCGAAATTTTTTTTCTCAAAGGAGTTAGACGACTGAATTGCTAATAGAAAAGTATGAGATACAGGAGCAAGACACTGCTAATTTGAGATAGAGAGCATATATTTTAAATTAAATAAATTAAAAATGTGATTTAAAATTGCAGCCTGCATTGCGACGATGTCACAATAAATAATTGATCATATATTGAACTTTCTAAAAAATTCTCCAGACTTCAAAAATTTATCTTTTTCACATTAACAATACTTTGATGACATTTCAAGTAATAATTTCGTGATATATTGGTTATTTTGTGATACTTCCTTTTGGACCTAAAAATATGAAAGAAACACAGGATATGTTCAAAAAAAATTTATCTTTTTTTACATTAACAGTATTTTGATGACATTTCAAGTAATAATTTCGTGATATATTGGTTATTTTGTCATACTTCCTATTGGACCTAAAAATATGAAATAAACACAGGATATGTTCAACAGGCATTATCTATAAGTTACATATACAAGTATTATTATTTTACGTCGCTAATCAACAATTATTAATTACTAAAAAGTCCTTGTGTTTGATATATCTTGAATTTCACACAGAAAGCTAAGAATGTTGTCAAAGTACTAAGGAAATTTAAACTCACAATACAAAAAATAATAAAAATCGCGTGTTTAAATATATGTCCAGTTCTTAGTTTATTGAAATATCAAAGAACAATTCACTCACCATTAATTATGTTTGTAAACTTATGATAAAGCTAGTCTCTTAAAACACTTTTACAAATTTCTAATTTTCTTCTTCTTACAATAGCAATCGTTTTGATCTCTATTGTAAGAATTAAAGCAGTTATAAAATGACAATTTAATCAAACCAACAAAATTTTTAGATTTAATATATCCCCCACTATCTGCGAGCAAAATTTAAAATCTCAACTTACATTACTTATTCGATGAAAATGAATTTAAAAAGTATCACGAAATTACCAATGTTTACTTACAGGTTTCAGACTTTTCGTAGTAAATCTAGACGGCACAATGTCAATCGCGTAACTACAAAATGAGCCAACGAATTTATTTATAATCTAAGACGGCCATAATACTCATCATGGACACTAATTATTTTATACTTTATCCAAAACGGTTCATTGGTCGTGGAGATATTACAATGACTGAGGTCATAACTATTGCCGATTTTGCAACGTTAAGTGTAAAAATACTTAAAACTTAATAATCTTAAAAAATCCTTATGGCACTTAAAAATAGTTTCACATGCACATACAGAAAAAAAAATAAGTGCTAGAATCGAATGGAACTTGGTGTTAAAGTAATGGCGTTGGTAATACAGTAAATCCTTGATGATTATTTAATCAATGAGATAATGTCGAATTATTATTTAAAGATATTTTTAAGCAGATGCATTTTAAATCTGTCCCTCTGCTACAGAATAGTAAGTAGTTAATTTAAATTCATGCCTCGACTTTATGCTTAATTACTTTTTGAGACTAACAAAATATTAATAACATTTGCTTTTATTTTACAATTCATAAAGCAGTTATATACTACAAGAAAATTAACATAATTAATTAAAAATTCAGTATTCGATGTTTATTTGGTAGGCTTATTATCTCCCTTTTGTATTTATTATGATATAAAAGAGACAGTATTTTAATACACTTAATTAATATCAGAAAATAAATTACATCTTCCGACTTACCGCATCAATCATCCTCTTCTTAATCTCATGATAAGAGACGCTTAATTTTTCAGCTTCATTTACGTTTCTTTTAAAAATACGAGAATGTTTCTTTGGATTTTGTAGAACTATGTTCATATAATAGGAATTGTTGGCTATATATACATATAAAAATATAAGATATTAAAATTCTAATAATAGTTTCTCTTACACACGGCATTTTTCATTTTTAAATAAGTAATTTTTATCATTACATAAAAATATATGTTGTTTTAAAAAGAAATAAAATTATAATAACAATCATTTAAAAAAAATTAAAAGAACTATATATCTAAATATAGGCCTACATAATTTGAATTAAAATGGCAGACAATATATTTCACAATTTTAAACAAATATATAAAATAAAACTAAAGTGTCTTCTAACTTCTGTCCTGTCTAATCATCAAGAACAAGTTTTCACTTTGCGGAGACAACCTTTCATTGTAGGCTACGCCTCTGCACAATTATATAAAATAGTTATAAGTATGCTGACAATAAGTCAATTCCTTGTTTTAAAATATTCATAAAATCATTCTCTATTTTATGACACTGATTTCATGACACTGATCATCATTCTGTATTTTATGACGTTTTTGATAACACTGATCAACATGATTTTTGTCATACAGAAGAGAAAAATCGTGTTTAATAGAACTTTTGTGCTGATTTCATATATGTAATTGAAATTTTTCTATCACCCTCTAATTTTCTGTAATCATGGACTAAAATTTTGGCTCTTTGTCTGGCCGTCCACAGAAACTGCATCCATAGCAGCACTAATATTATAATATTAAGACTGTGATGGATGCACTTGATCATAAACATAATATCATGGAATGAAGACTTTTCATCGATTCGTCTAACAATAAGATTAGTCTTAAGGCTGTGCTTTTACACAACGGAAACAAATTTCCTTCTGTGTCATTAACTTATTCAACTAAAATGAAAGAAACGTAGGAAAATATGAAACTCTTACTTGAAAAAATTTATTTTTATAAGTACAATTGGATCATATGTTTTGATTTAAAATTCTGTGCATTATTAATGGGTTTGCAGCTTGGATATACTTAATTTTGTTGTTTCTTGTTTGAGCGGAACAGAAGAAAAAAGAAAAATCATTACGTCAAGAAGGAATGGCAATACGTGAAATGTCTATTCCTGGTCAGAAAAATATTCTTCATGTCCCATTAGTCAATGCTGACATGATTCTTCTACCTCCACTTTATATAAAGTTAAGACTTTTCCAAACAAATGAATGTAAAGAATGCTGGATTTCATTATTTGAAAAAACAAGTTTCCTTATATAAGTAATGCTAAAATCAAACTGGAATTTTCGTGGTCCCACAAATAAGAACTTTAATTAAAAATGAAAAATTCGACAGCTTGTTAAGCGCAGTTGAAAAGTCGGCATAGAAATCATCCAAAGATGTTGCGCAAAATTTCTTTGGTAATCACAAAGTTCCAAATTACTGCAAAGTTGTGAATGGGCTCCTAAAACCTTACAATGGTATGGAATGTGATAATTATCTCAAAATGCATTTCTTGTATTCCCACTTGGATTTCTTCCCCGGCAATCTTGATACTGTCAGTGACGAACACGGGGAGAGTTTCGATCAAGAAATCTCTATCATGGAAAAGAGGTATCAGGACCAGTGAAATTCAACAATGCTTTCTGATTACTGTTGGACACCCTACAGGGCTTCTCCAAACGCCAAAAATAGCAGAAGCTCCATATCTCGCCATTTTAGACAAGATAAATAAATAAGTGTGTGCATATTATCCAAATAAGTATGCTTTACATTTAAACTGGCTGTTACAAAAAATCTAGATATAATGGATAAAAACTGTTTACCTATTTGAAAACAACATAAAAATTTTATTAGGATTAGGTATTTTCATTTGTGTACTAAAAAAAGCTTTCATTTGTTCCCCAGTGTAATTAGACAGGACAGAATCAAGAAGACATTTTGGTTGCTTCTATATATTTAGTTAAAATTATAATTACATAATTTATTACAATGTTTCTTTTTATCTTGGCCCTTTTTCTGCTCTATGAGCAGGAAGAGGGTCTTTTTATCATTCCCTTTGTGATTCGACCAGGCTCACAACAGGGATGCCAGATAGTGGTGAGGGACTGGCCCGACATATCCTGGAAGGACTACTCCCGGAGAATTCCTGGGATTTTTCTACCCATCTATATTCGTTTCCAGATTCCCGAAGTAGAAGCATGGTCCGTATATTCTACTGGTCATGATACTCCCTGTGAGACTGTACTACGCCATTTATTTACATAACTAAATCCTGACATAACATTTTGACAATAAAATTTTGTCAGCTAACCGTTTTTTAATTGGAGTTAACCGTTTTCGTCAGCTAACAGGAGTTAATCGTTTGTTAAGTTCTCAGCAGCAAAGTGACGCTTTCTCATAACCTTCCGACCTATTGTCCCGATTTCATCAGTTGAATATAACAAGGAACTGCAAATTTAGTTAGTCGTCGCCTGTTCCTGCAGGAGTATCGTCATCACAAAAATTTCCTAAATTTTTAATCGTATCAGTGCCGAGGCGAGTACGGGAGGTAACCGTACAGGATACCTCCCCTACTCGCCTCGGACATCGTCTAACATTGTGCGTTTGAAGATAAACTATTGGACAAACTTTCCCGACGAAACCCTAAATCCAAGAGCATCAATTTGTGAATATCTTCTACTCTAGGTATTAATCAACTCGCAAATCCTCCGGTCACACCTATTCTTGCCGTGTTAACATTTTACTAAAGTTTCTTGCTGATGGCTCAGATCGTTGTTTGATCGCTTTTCTGCTAGAATTCAATGGCTGTTTACGTACAGTACATAAGGGTTTTAATATGTAAATATATAAATAAATTTATTGTTTTGTAATACTTTTTCAAATGCATTAATGGTTCTTAACTGCTTTCTCAAAGATTGTAATTAATTTTACAAAAAATATTAACTATAAACAATATACACTATAAGCTATATACTAGGCTATATACATATTCCAGTATGTATATATATGTGTTCTAGTGTTCTAAACATAAATAATTTATCCTAGCAACAATTCTGATAGCAGTAAGATTACTTAAAATAAGTAGCTCACAGCGACTATATTAAAATAGCGATACTATATTAAAACAAATAAATATTTATTGCAAATGGGATATTTTCTTCTTGTTTTTAGTTGTTTGTTTTGATGTAATTACTGCATTCTTCACTTTTGTAAAAAAAATTAGTCTGATTACAATGTACAAATGAATAACTAGCTATAAGTGCACTTCTATGACCAGCAGCAGTACATCCATATTGCAACCTCACTATCTGTGGATCGGCTAGGACAAAGTTCACAACATTGAAAAAATATTTTTATC
>NW_019385906.1:265692-273915 GCF_000671375.1 Centruroides sculpturatus | reverse complement strand
ACCCTGAGAACAGAATGCCAAGCCACGATCTGGCCACGTGAATAAGTTGAAGTTACATCCTTCTAACAGGAAAAGTAACTTTCGTTATCATGGAATTATGACAAAACCTGCCAATTCAATATAAATGGAAAAAAATATTATATGGAATTCAACGAAAATGAAAATTTGCTTGATAATTCAACTACGCTTGTTGGAGAACAATAAAAACACTACACTCAACTGCCTAACCTATAACCAAAGTCTCCTTTTAATTTGTTTTTTAAAAAAAGCGCTTGACAAACTTGCCCCCCATGCCGAAGTTGCCCCGATCTCCCCTATATAATAGTCTATAGACGAATTTTCTGGAGATATGAATTGAATTATTATATTAAAGAATTTTTAAAGTTAAATAATTTTACATTTCGAATTCTTGATTTTATTTTTACACTAAATTAACAGCACTTTGTAGTATTTAGTAATAACGTACTGTACATAGTACCGTATTTTAATTATTTTTGTGAGAGACCGGACCTGACGAATTTTTAGAGAAAGTTTATTTTTCCTTTTTCGAAATAAATGGAATCCAAAAAAATTTGTTTCTCGATTTTATTATCGGAGAATAATCCCATCTCTCTCTCCGGAGTCGTTTCCTTTCCCAGGGAACTCGTCGAAAGTGTCACCGGAAACTTATAACAAAAGTTCCCGATCGGTGAAAAAGGATAACGTGGATTGAGGATAAAAAGGAGTGACTCGAGGACGAGGGGTCGTCGCGAGTCCGCCGATCCGACTCCTTTTTGTTCTGACGAGAGTGCTCGATCGCGGACCGCTTCGCCCGCCTTTTTCCGATCTCTCGATCGCCGTTTCGATCCTGTTGCCGTTCCCGAACCTGACAAGCCGACGAATTCCCTTCGACGACGGAAAAGAGACTGAGACGTTACCACCTCAATGCCACCTCTACGGTCTTCGATCAACGACACGACAAGCAAGCCGCCTATCACCTCGCGAGTAATATTGTAAGCTCTCTTTCTCGGCTAGGAATCCGTTAACCTCAAATGACGCTATATAGCTATAGATACTTTAACTCGCTACTAGAAAACTAAAGAGAATTCTCGGTTACTTTTTGTATTTGTGTGTAGATGTAAATAAATAAACTTGTACTATTCGTTCTAATTAAGTAGTAGTGTGCACTTCTTCCGATCCGCCATCTCTCAATCCTCCTCCATCCCGAATCAGATCGCCCGCGCACGTGCCGAATTTGCGGCCATTAAGGTTTCTGTGTCTATCCTACAAGACACAGTTATGTCAGTTCTGACGAGACACTAAAGAGATGCCGACTCTCTGGTCACAATATAAATAAAAACTAAAATGTCTTCTAGCTTCCGTCCTGTCTAATCATCAGGAACAAGTCTTCACTTTGCAGAGACTTTTTATTGTAGGCTAATGCCTCTGCACAAATATGTAAAATAGTTATAAGTAGGCTGACGATAAGCCAATTCCTTGTTTAAAAATATACATAAAATAGAGAATGTTGTTTTTGATGACACCGGTCAAGATGATTTTTGGCACACAGAAGAGAGAAATCGTGTCTAATAGAACTTTTTGTACTGATTTCATATATGTGATTGAAAGTCTTCTATCACCCTCTAATTTTCTGTAATCATAGACTTAAATTTTGCTCCTTGTCTGAAAGTCCATAGAAATTACATCCATAACAACTGTGATGGATGCACTTGATCATAAACATAATACCATGAAATGAAGTCTTTTCATCGATTCGTCTAACAATAAGATTAGTCTTTTACATAACGGAAACAAACTTCCTTCTGTGTCATTAGCTTATTCAACTAAAATGAAAGAAACGTAGGAAAATATGAAACTCTTACTTGAAAAAATTTATTTTTATAAGTACAATTGGATCATATGTTTTGATTTAAAATTCTGTGCATTATTAATGGGTTTGCAGCTTGGATATACTTAATTTTGTTGTTTCTTGTTTGAGCGGAACAGAAGAAAAAAGAAAAATCATTACGTCAAGAAGGAATGGCAATACGTGAAATGTCTATTCCTGGTCAGAAAAATATTCTTCATGTCCCATTAGTCAATGCTGACATGATTCTTCTACCTCCACTTTATATAAAGTTAAGACTTTTCCAAACAAATGAATGTAAAGAATGCTGGATTTCATTATTTGAAAAAACAAGTTTCCTTATATAAGTAATGCTAAAATCAAACTGGAATTTTCGTGGTCCCACAAATAAGAACTTTAATTAAAAATGAAAAATTCGACAGCTTGTTAAGCGCAGTTGAAAAGTCGGCATAGAAATCATCCAAAGATGTTGCGCAAAATTTCTTTGGTAATCACAAAGTTCCAAATTACTGCAAAGTTGTGAATGGGCTCCTAAAACCTTACAATGGTATGGAATGTGATAATTATCTCAAAATGCATTTCTTGTATTCCCACTTGGATTTCTTCCCCGGCAATCTTGATACTGTCAGTGACGAACACGGGGAGAGTTTCGATCAAGAAATCTCTATCATGGAAAAGAGGTATCAGGACCAGTGAAATTCAACAATGCTTTCTGATTACTGTCGGACACTCTAGAGGGCTTCTTCAAACGCCAAAAATAGCAGAAGCTCCATATCACGCCATTTTAGACAAGATAAATAAATAAGTGTGTGCATATTATCCAAATAAATATGTTTTACATTTAAACTGGCTGTCACAAAAAATCCAGACATAATGGAGAAAAACTGTTTACCTATTTGAAAACAACATAAAAATTTTATTAGGATTAGGTATTTTCATTTGTGTACTAAAAAAAGCTTTCATTTGTTCCCCAGTGTAATTAGACAGGACAGAATCAAGAAGACATTTTAATTTTCTTCTATATATTTAGTTAAAATTATAATTACATAATTTATTACAATGTTTCTTTTTATCTTGGCCCTCTTTCTGCTCTATGAGCACGAAGAGGATCTTTTTATCATTCCCTTTATGATTCGACCAGGCTCACAATGGGGCAGCCAGATAATGATGAGAGAATGGTCCTGACAAATCCTGGAAGGACTACTTCGGAAAATTCCTGGGATTTTTCGACCCATCTAGATGCGTTTCCAGATTCCCGAAGTAGAAGCATGGTCCGTATATTCTACTGGTCATGATACTCCCTGTGAGACTGCACTACGTCATTTATTTACATAACTAAATCATGACATAACATTTTGACAATAAAATTTTGTCAGCTAACTGTCAACTTTCACACCTGGGAGTTAATCGTTTGTTAAGTTCTCAGCAGCAAAGTGACGCTTTCTCATAACCTTCCGACCTATTGTCTCGATTTCATCAGTTGAATATAACAAGGAACTGCAAATTTAGTTAGTCTTCGCCTGTTTCTGCAGGAGTATCGTCACCACAAAAATTTCCTAAATTTTTAATCGTATCAGTGCCGAGGCGAGTAGGGGAGGTAATCGTACAGGATAACCCCCTACTCGCCTCGGACATCGTCTAACATTGTGCGTTTGAAGATAAACTATTAAACAAACTTTTCCGACGAAACCCTAAATCCAAGAGCATCACTTTGTGAATATCCTCTACTCTTGATATTAATCAACTCGCAAACCACAAACTCGCAAATCCTCCGGTCACACCTATTCTTGCCGTGTTAACATTTTACTAAAGTTTCTTGCNTTGGGAAATTCATAAAAAGTTCAAATCTAATTTTTATAAAATTTCCAAAATTTCATAAATACTCAAAAAGATTTTAAAAATCCAATACTTTTTATAAAAGTAAGCATAAAAATTCTGTAAAATTTTTTGAAAATGTTATATGACAGTCAAATACGCGACTATCATGTAACGTTATTACGTTACATGACAAACATGACACAATAAATAAATCTGCCTAAGAGCTTTGTGGACAACACGACAGGAGAAATTCCAACCATGTATCAATCACCTCCATTTTTAGTGTAGATCTAGAACACGAGTGGGCAATCTTTCTAAGTGTGCGTAGGAAAATCATGAAATGTATGACACAAAATTTTAATCTTGCCAACCGAAATTTTCGGAAGCATATTACTATTTGGATCCTTTTCATATCAGTAAAAATCCACCTATTTATACACTTTAAAAATGCGATAAATTCCTTACAAAACACGAAGAAATCCTGAATATAAATGTATAAATAGATTCTTGATTAAAGCCAATTGTTTTTCTTTAACATTATTATAGTTTAAAACAAACGTTTTATAATGAAATAGTATAATAATGTAGTATTTTTAAATTTCGTCTCGCTTCTAGGTTTCAAACGTGTAACAACGTACAAAAAATTAACAAGGTTAATAAAAATAATTTAGTTTATAAAATTACCAAATTCGCACGCTCCATTCGTTGACGTTGACATCACCATTGAAAGTGGACAAATGCATTTACTGATATTTTCGTTTTCATCATATTCACATTCAAGATTTTTCTTAATACATTCCTGCGTTTCGTCATATGTACAGTCACCTGAAATGGGTGTGATAATATAAAATTCAAAAATGTTATTTTACAATATTTAGAAGAAACCCATTATTAATTTTCCGTACTTGAACAGATTCCATTTTCTAACTCCCTTAATCCTTCAGGACAATTACATTCATATCCTTCATCACTGTTTTTATTCACTTCACATCGTGCATTTTTCTTAGAACAATCAACATCTCCAATTTCACCTTTCGCACAAAACGCTTTCTCTAAAATGTACATTATTAATTTTCCATACTTGAACAGATTCCATTTTTTAACTCTCTTAGTCCTTCAGGACAATTACATTCATATCCTTCAGCACTGTTTTTATTCTCTTTACATCGTGCATTTTTCTTAGAACAATCAACATCTCCTATTTCACCTTTCGCACACAACGCTTTCTCTAAAATGTACATTATTTAATTAATCAAATTATAAAAATAAGATTAATATTTTTCCAGTAACAAACATTACTGAAAATTACTTTAAAACAAGTTACACAAGTTATAAAGTCTATTGACCTGACTTATAGTCGGTACGTCATTCATTTTAAAATATTTTTAAAAATGCTTGATTGAAGTTTTAAAATTTATATGATTTACCTATACAGGTGTTCCCATCTTTAGAGTATTCGTATTTTCCTGTACAATTACATCTAAATTTTTCTTTATCCCAAGATACACAACCCATTGGACAGATTTCTTCAATTTTTGAACTATTGCATATATCTAGTTAAAAATTAAATGTATGCATCAATTTTAACAAAAAAATTTTTATTAATTACATAAAACTGAACAATATAATTAGTAATTTTTCTGATTTTTCGGCACTAAACGAGAATTTTAATTATTTTCATAGTAAAATAAAAATTTCTTAAGTTAGATCAAATTTGCTTTATCATGGTTAACATTTAATTGACCATATGCTGTTTTAAAAAAACATAACAATAAGCTCACTTTTAACATAACTTACTATCAATTTCAATTTTTTGGTTTTCTGCTTACATCTGTATAGTCCCATTTATCCGAGTGCTAGATAATCTTTTATAATTACATTTGCAATGTAAGAAATTATGAGTTGAACTACATTGACTTAACAGAAACTATGTATAGTTAAAATATCGTCATATTACAATTAATTTTCTAAATGTGATGAATTGCATATGACGATTTCGTATAATTACAAGTGAATATTTCATTAACAATATAAAAATCTTTTAATTTTTTTAACGAAAATATATTAATTAGGAAAGTATTTATTATTATTGCATTTGAAATTATTTAGACAGAAAGATAGACAGGCGGAAAGATAGACAAAAGCAAGGTTTTACCTTTGTGAATATGTCGTTTTGTTTTTATACAATTTTTCAAAATGAAATTATTTATTTATTCATTGTAAATTTTCTAGTATGTGACTTTATTTCTGGTTTAAATTTAGTATATTTCTATTTTACTGTACAAAATTCTCTATCTAAATGATCGGTCATATTATTAAAATACAGTCGACTCCCTATAACACTGTTGATGATTCAGTTTTATATGAATTCCATGTTGTTCGAGTCACTTAGATTTTACAAATACGTGTGCCGGGCTGTGAACGGCTCACGTAGTCTAAGCGACTCGTACAACATGGAATTCATAAAAAACATCCCCTATCACACTGTTGATCAACAGTGTGATAGGGGATTCGACGGTATTCATAATCTATATACTTACGAACACATTTATCTTTATTATTGTTTTCATGAACGGAACCTAAGTTGCATTTACATTCACCATTCTTCAATATTCCATTCTCACAAGTCGTATTATCTTTTTCTTGTAGATCTGTAATTGAATATGAAGCTTTAGAACTTTATGCTTACTTTTAGAATAATGTTATGTTTATTTACAAAATAACAAAAATATGGACACCACATTAGCCCCTTTTTTATTACATATCATACATGTAAAGGAAATATTCAAGTAAATACGTAAATATATAATACTATTACATATTGGTATCTTAGTTAACTTATAATTTCGGTTTATAGAATTATCGCTTAATCGGGCAAGCATTTGTTTAGGATAAATCTTGATGACAAAAATAAATCAAGATAATCAAAATTTGTTTCAGTTACTTAGGACTTGCTGTTTAATGGTAACTGTGGCTGATAGATAATGCACTCCTGTGATGTGTGGCGAGGAGGCTATTTTTAGGCCACTCATTAACAAACATATGTATGAATATATATTTATTTGTCACTGAGTGAATTGGCAGTGTGGTAATTCTACTCGTAATGACTGCTAGACAGCAAGATTGTCATTGCTACAAGTATGTATTGTTTGGATGGACTCATTTAGTAGCAGAGAGCTATATTCAGTTTAGCGATTTTTTTTCAAAATTGATTTTAATTGAAATTTTACATAATTTACGCTAAATATTCTACAATAAAATCAAAGGCTAGTACAAATAAAGCTATTTATCTAAGTTAACAGTAGAATAGACCTACAATAGCATATCCGATACAACAGCATGATAAACTACAGCAGCTACAAATAGATATCATATTATGAACAATAGTGAACTTTCCAAACATAGGAGTGTTGAGATAAATCAATAGTTCTCTATCGTGACTAAATGAAATGTACCTGTTAGTAATCAAAAGCTGAAAATAAAGTCGGTGACATGCTAAAAAGCTGATTCGTTGCTTCGAAATATAAATAGTTAATTGTGTAGTTTCGACCAGAGTCTGAAAATTCGACCAAAATCTGTTTTAAAGGAAAACGTTGTTTTAAATAAAATGCTCTTAGTAAATAAAATATGGTGAGAGATCGGGAAATTGAACATGTCCTTTAACGTTCGCGAAAATGGGATGATAAAATGTATAATAAAACCAAATGTCACGCGAATGCACTAGTAATATTTACAACCGAGAAAAAATGCTTGACTCTGAATTCCGGGTGGATTCGTAACAAATTCAATAAACATCTTTAGCCAGTGTTTGATCTTTGAATTTGTCTGGAATCATGGCCAACCGGAAAGGTATAGGATGGAGATCACGACCAATTAGAACGTCCGATCGGAGATGCGAAACCCATAACATACCCGAATTCAAGGACCAATAGTAATGATATTTTTCTTTCTACAATTGTTCTCTGAAACCACCAATGGCATGTCACGGGTTTTAGTTAGACATTTCCTTTGTTTTTTCAAGATTCACCTTCGCTTTTTAACGTACAGTACCTTTGCTTCTGGTTAACGCGTACTTTTCAGCTATTATTCCATTTTAAATTTGTAAAGAAGTGTTCGATGTTGTTACGAATTCGAATACAATTTACTTGACGAAGGCTCATGAATGCAGCCAAAAACGTTTAGTAAAGAGATTTAAACACTCCAGTAGAAAGGTGGTTTTTTATATTTAGTTTAATCTTTACATATATGTAGCCTCTTCTATCTGTAATGATGCAAAAACAGACTGTTACAGACTGTTTTATAGTTACATGCATAATGGATCTCTGAGCTACAAACATGCAATACTGCTGTATTTAATTAAAACGCAATCCATCACGTAAACACGTTATGACAATCAAACATGTCAGAAAGTGTTAAACAAAAACTTTTAGTTTTCGGTTATTAAAAAATACGGAGCATCTGTTTGTCTGCTGTACGTTCTAGGAGACAGAACGAATAGTTTAATAATTTTGTATTATACTACAGTAGAGCCTCGATTATCCGACCCCCGATTAACCGAC
>NW_019385906.1:254416-263923 GCF_000671375.1 Centruroides sculpturatus | reverse complement strand
AAACATAATTAAGATCTAATCATTCTTCACATTTAAATTTTATATGTAAAGAATGAAACTATTATTTTCTTTTTAATGATAAATTTTTTTTGTGAAGATAAAATTTAGAGAAATTACAATACATAAAGAAATTAAAATGCATGCATTACACTATTTTATTAACAATTTCACCACGCATAATCTAAATTAATAAAGCAATTATCTGAGCGGGAAGTGGAAAATTCCAAATAGAATGAATAATATTGTTAGTATGTGTCAATAACGATGAAGATCAACATTAAATATAGGCTACATTTGAAAATTATTTATGTAATAATTATAGATTTATTTCAAAAAAACTATTTTTATAATTCATATTAAATAAATAAATTGTTAATTAAAAGTAATTAATCGACAATATGTCCTTACACGTGCTCTTTGTCCAAGCACGATTATAATTATTGCACTATAATTATATTATTGCATGTTTTCATCTTCCAAAATGTTAACAGAATTTAGTTCTGGATGTTACAATAAGTTTTTGATGCGTACAGAAATAAAAAGAAAGGGAGATGAGAAACAATTAACCAATAAATTATGACATCATGCGAAATGCGACGGACAGGCTGATGACCATTCCAAAAGATGCGTTCCAGCAGTGTTTCCAGCAATGGCAGGAACACTGGGAGAAGTGTATACATTACCAAGAAGACTACTTTGAAAGGGATTAGGGTTTTGTACCTCAAAGTCAATAAATTTATTTTTGCCGACCAAAGGTCCGATACTTTTTGAACAGACCTTGTACAACCAACAAGCATCAAACAAGACAAATCCAATATGTGGCGCTGACATTCGGCTTAAAAAGCAAGACTTAGTATCAAAATCAGTCACGTTCAGGTTGAGTTTTGTTTCAAGTCAGGCAGTTCCTCCTGACCCATCAGATTTGTTCACATGCTCTTCATGCAACATTTATGAGTTCATTGCAGTAACTGATGCATTTTCCAGTTGTTTTATGATAATTAATATTTATTTTTGTTTAGGAAGAATCGAAGAAAAATGAAAAACTAACGAGAGAAACGCTAAGAAACCAAAATGAGTGGAAAACAGTCAAGGAAAAGTGAATGAGATAATGTATACAGATATCTTTCACGTTAGACTATCAGATTCTTGTGTAATTTAGGTTGATGTTTATATTTATCAACTCTATAAAAGTTCCGAACCATCATACTAAGTTTGAAGTGCCAGCAAATCTTTATTATTACGGAAATCATTATGTTTGTTTTCTTATGATTTTCACAATATTATCTATTTTTGAAAGAAATTTTCCGCACAGACTAGAAGAAAGGCACAGTTATGGACATAATACGAAAAAATTGACACGCAGTAAAACTTACAATGTTTACGAGTTCCATAAAGCATTTCATTATTATGTGATAAAATACACTAAAGTAATTTCGTTTTAAAAACGTAAACGTGGTTACATGAATTCACACGCAGCCCGCAACTTACGAAAAGTAACCAAAACAAATACGATCAAGTATTTTGTTTGCTTTAAGAATACTGGAGGATTGTTCCTGTATGGAGATCACCATTTTATAACATTTTATGTTTAACAAAACATCGGATCAATGGCGATGCAAGTAGACATATTTACACCGACATAGGAGTATATGAAAGAAGAGTAGAGATCGAAATTCCATACGGTTTTCTAAGAAAAAGGTTAAGTGTGTTTATTTATTATAAAATTAATACAAATTGAGTCACGTTATGGCAAAGAAAGAAAGCCAACCGCAAATATTCAGAATCTGACTTAAACATAACAAAACTCTGGAAAATGTGCAACAGAAAGTCACAATACAGCACACAATAAACCCGTCCAATTTTAGAGAAATTTCTAACACAAAGATTAACATAGAATTCTTCACACCCAGAACAGATAGCCTGCTCGACTTTCCTTCAGTTGTCTAAAAACATTAAAGTCGAAAAAAATACACAAAAATAGAAAGATTAAAACCTGAATTTAAAAAACATCAACCGAGAGCAAAGGGACTTTTTTCACTCCTGGAAAAAAAATAATGATGTTTTATCATATATATATATTTAATTGGCAATCAAATACATCCAAATATTCCTCTTCCAAAACTTCTGGGCCAGATAATGTGTTATTCACATCATTTGCATGCTTACAACTTTACATTTATTGTAGGGTCTTCAGAATCAAAGCTGAATGCTGATAATATTGTTGATAACGCATTCAGTTGTCTGGACTGAAGAAACATATTTCAAAAGTTTTAATGAAATATCTAGTTGCATTTTTCATTGCCTCTCTACAACAATTAACGTTGAAGTCAATCGTATTCTGTGTTTGTTAGCAGATTGTGGGGACAAAAACAAGAACACTACCTTATTAGGAATGTGATCTAAATGGCTGCCCTGTAATGGTCTTTTATCAGTAAAATTAGTTGAAATAATCTTTCTTGTAACAGAGCATTCCTTCCTCCCTGAGCATGACGTAGAAAAAAGAAAAACCTTAGTTAATGTTTAAGAGTATTATAACATTAAAATTGCAATAGTCGACATTGAAATTTTCGATCTGGAAGTTTGTGACTCAATTAGTTTTTAGGTTCCTGGGCACTAGCATTCAGAATTTCACCAAACAAAAAAGCATGTTTTTCAACGCTCAAAACAATCAGTTTCTATTAGTAGTGAGTTAGCTTATAATTCCGATATTGCAAAAAAGTGCCTTAATATAGGGAAAAGTTAATAGCATTACCCCAAATGTCATAAAATTCTGAGTACAATTAAAACAGTTAGAATTACAATATTTAGTAGTGAAGCGTTATGGAGTGTTTTGAAATGAGTTTACCTTAAGGAGTTAACATGTAACATAAAGAACATATTTTTAAGAAGTTAACTTTTTAAAAAATATTATGGATAAAATTAATCAACTTTAATTTTAAACAAATCAAATCATGTGACTTACGACCAGACTGGAAGTTGGTATATATTTAATCGGGGTGCCGGTCCCTAAACTTTTTGTATCTAGTCTCGATTTTAATGCTGTTAGTCCTGTACATCATACTTCTCCTCATAACAATGAAGTCATGCCGGTCATTCATCAAACTCTGCTGTGGAGTAAACTTTGAACTGAAATCACATGACTTCCGGCCTTAACCGGAATTTCATATACAGTTAATCGAAGCCTCCGGCCTATCAGCTTTTCATATGCAGTCTTGATTTTAATCATAATTTCGTCTTGCTGCTGTCTGACTGTCCGTCGTTAATCACGGAAATGGTGTTCTCGAAATTAACGACGGACAGACAAAACAGATCTGTCAGATTGTTTGCTGACAAGCAAACTGCAGAAAACAATAATACAAATAAAAATCTTATAGATACCGCTTCGAAACGTAAAACATATTCGAAACGCAAAGCAAACCAAAAAATAACTCCTACGAAAAAAATTTTACTGTCGTTCAAACTGTTATAAACTTTTACATGTCAGATATTTCTGTTAGGATATCAATTGGTTTTTTGGTTAGTAACTAATATTACACTGATATCTGAGATGATAACATACTGTACAGTTCGATCGGACTTTACAGTATGTTAAACGGAGGAGAGCCGCCGACTGAATGCTTTCAATACGTCGTTAGTAAAATCGCTAAAAAAGTTTTAATTTGCATAAGATTCAGCTTTTGTTATTCTATATGACATTTTGAATGAAAATCATTAGTTTCTATGGAATGTTATTCTTACAACCGTAAAATTAAGCGAAAAAGTGAAATATTTCCAGGGTAATCCCGTGAATTTTGATCTATCCACCTGGAAGTTTCGCTAACACTTCGTTGACAACTACAAAGAGTTAAGTTCACAATTGGAGCTTTTTTACCAGTAGTTTTTCCCCTCTACGAGCGTTTGCAGAAGAAAAAGAAGAGAATACAACTTTATTTACGATGTTTGCGCTATTCGATTGCTTATATTTCGGCAATCTCTTTATGAAATTTTGTACACTACCTAATAAAACAAGTATTTTTCGAACAAGAAATTCAGACCAAATATCAAACTAGGTTTTTAAATACTTGAACTAGCAATGCACCTTCTGTTACTGAGAAATATTTTTTTAAACAAAACACAAACGTTTTCAGCCTAATACAGTACAATAGGCCACCTTCAGTTGTGACTGAACTCGAAAAATCCTTTTCAAAAACAACATTTTAACGACGGAACGTCCGAACATTTTACATTTAAATTTAAAACGAAAATATGAACTACCTTCTGCGTAGTAATTCTTCGTAAAATAAAAATAAAATACACGAAAAATGCATGCAAATATATGGGCAGGTACGGACTAGGAATTTTTATATTTTAATTTTTCTTTTACGTAGAATTACCATGCAGAAGGTAGTTCATCCGCATCCCTGGCATTAATACAACCATCCTGTAATTTACTGTTACAGATTTCAATTTTTTATTCGTTTATTGCTAACGATGGGGAACGCATGGCCCCGAAAATAGTCGCTTCATTCCATTTAACTACTCGTACAGTTTTCTATTTGTGGCATAATGGACAAAACTGTGTCGCAGTGCCCTTTGTTGGTGTCAGACTTGTGCTCTTTTTGTCTAATAGCTAAATCCCTTCTTGTGACTCCAATATAATCCTTCTTAATTCCTAATTGCTTATTTTCAAATGGAATTTTATATACGCCGGCTTTTTTTCTTTTTTTAAGCATGTCTTTATCATTTCTCAGGATACTATATAAATTAAGATCTCTTTTGAAAACTATTTTGGAGTGTTTATTTGTCCGCCACTTCTTTCATGATGTTCTTGATGTTTTTATTATATTTCAAATTGGCGATTTTACATTCATTTGTTGGGATCATTTTTGCCTCCTTCGTATCTTCTAATTAGTCCTTCTATTGTACTCTTTGTGTATTCCAAGTTTGAAGCTATTTCTTTGATTCTATTAATTTCCTTGATCCTGTCTAGTACATTAGAGCATTATAAATACGCTCTTCTAATGAATATACGAAAAGTTTGTATCTGTACGGGTTCAAGTTAGCTGGAATGTATAATGGATTATGTGTTGGTTTTATGTAGACACCTGTTGTTATGCAATTTCCCTTCAACAGGATGTCTATATCTAAAATATGTATCCGTTCATAACTTTTTTGTTCTAGTTTAATCCATCATTATTCTATTGTTGATTACCTGTACGAACTGAAATACAGAGGGTGATCGGTTAACTAACAAATCGGATAACGAACCCTTTCGCGAAAGATTTTTATGTTCGGACAACGAACACATGATCGGATAACGAACACCCCACAGAACAAACACAAGAAGAAGCGACGTAAAATAATGAATACCGATTGCTCTTCCCTTGTCTTCAGGCAACAATTCGAAACTTTTTGGAACGCGGGAGACGTCGACATCGACGCTCAATCCGGTATATACTGATCGGATAGTATTCCTCCAAACTTTGAAACTTTTCCTTGTAATTCCAGCCTTTTATTTTTCTGACAGTAACAATTCTTTTATAGTATTCGCGAGACTGGCGAGCACTCGTTGAGTTTTGCGTCGGTTTTTATTTTCGAAAGGTGAGAGTATAATATCACACGTAGAGAGTGGGCAGATGTCTGATGTCTGTTGTTGCTGGCCAGTATGGCTTGAACAGGTCTGCATTAGGCCGCAGTTCAATCTTATCTATGAAAGATGCTGTATTATCAAGAAGACTCAAGCAGCTTAAGGAGTAACAAAAATCACATCTGAGAAATAAAGAACATTGATAAGCTCATAATGGAATCTGAAAGTGATCTGACCACAGAAGAACGCCGAGAACTCTTGAATAGAGAACACCAAGAAACTCGGCGAGATAAGTTTTCTTCTGAAAAAGAAAATTAATGTCGATATCTGCTATTAAACATTTTTTGAAGAAGTGGGATGATGTCAGAACGACGGTCTTAGAATGGCATCTAAACCAGGTTGAAGTTAATAGGATTAGGGATATCTACAATTACAATGCTATTAATTACTTCTGAAAAATCGTGAAGAAGAGAGAAAAGCAATCGACATTGGCCAGATTCTTTAACCCCCACAAACGGAAAANTGATTAATCATATTATTAAAATACAGTCGACTCCCCTATAACACTGTTGATTATTCAGTTTTATATGAATTCCATGTTGTACGAGTCACTTAGATTTTACAAAATACGTGTGCCGGCCTGTGAACGGCTCAAGTAATCTAAGTGACTCGTACAACATGGAATTCATAAAAAACTGAATAATAAACAGTGTTATAGGGGATTCGACTGTATTCATAATCTATATACTTACGAACACATTTATCTTTATTATTGTTTTCATGAACGTAACCTAAGTTGCATTTACATTCACCATTTTTCAATATTCCATTCTCACAAGTAGTATTATCTTTTTCTTCTAGATCTGTAATTGAATATAGAGCATTAGAACTTTATGCTTACTTTTAGAATAATATTATGTTTATTTACAAAAGAACAAAAATACGGACACCACATAGCCTCTTTTTTATTACATATCATACATGTAAAGAAAATATTCAAGTATATACGTAAATATATAATACTATTACATATTGGCATCTTAGTTAACTTATAATTTCGGTTTATAGAATTATCGCTTAATCGGGCAAGCATTTGTTTAGGATAAATCTTGATGACAAAAATAAATCAAGATAATCAAAATTTGTTTCGGTTACTTAGGACTTGCTGTTTAATGGTAACTGTGGCTGATAGATAATGCACTCCTGTGATGTGTGGCGAGGAGGCTATTTTTAGACCACTCAGTAACAAACATATGTATGAATATATATTTGTCACTGAGTGGATTGGTAGTGTGGTAATTCTACTCGTAATGACTGCTAAGCAGCAAGATTGTCATTGCTACAAGTATGTAATGTTTGGATCGACTCATTTAGTAGCAGAGAGCTATATTCAGTGTAGCGAATTTTTTCAAAATTAATTTTAATTGAAATTTTACAGAATCAACGCTATATATTCCACAATAAAATCAAAGGCTACTACAAATATAGCTATCTATCTAAGTTAACAGTAGAATAGACCTACAATAGCATATCCGATACAACAGCATGATAAACTACAGTAGCTACAAATAGATATCATATTATGGACAATAGTGAACTTTCCAAACATAGGAGTGTTGAGATAAATCAATAGTTCTCTATCGTAACTAAATGAAATATATCTGTTAGTAATCAAAAGCTGAAAATAAAGTCGGTGACATGCTAAAAAGCTGATTCGTTTGCTTCGAAATATAAAGAGTTAATTGTGTAGTTTCGACCAGAGTCTGAAACTTCGACCAAAATCTGTTTTAAAGGAATAAGTTGTTTTAAATAAAATGCCATTAGTAGATAAAATATGGTGAGCGATCGAAAAATTGAACATTTTCTTCAATGTTCGCGAAAATGGGATGATAAAATGTATAATAAAACCAAATGTCACGCGAATGCACTAGTAATATTTACAACCGGGAAAAAATGCTTGACTCTGAATTCCGGGCGGACTCGTAACAAATTTAATAAACATCTTTTGCCAGTGTTTGCTCTTTGAATCTGTCTGGAGTCATGACCAACCGGAAAAGTATAAGATGGAGATCACGACCAATTAGAACGTCCGATCGGGGATGCGAAACCCATAACAGACCCGAATTCAAGTACCAATAGTAAGTATTATCTGTTTCTTTTGGAACTACGTTTTAGTTATTTTTATTTTTACGATATTTTTTTTCCACAATTTTCTCTCAAACCACCAATGGGATGTCACGTTTAATTAAACCTTCCATTTGTTTTTTCAAGATTCACCATAGCTTTTTAACGTACCTTTGCTTCTGGTTAACGCGTATTTTTCAGATATTATTCCATTTTAAATTTGTAAAGAAGTGTTCGATGTTTTTACGAATTCGAATACAATTTACTTGACGAAGGCTCATGAATGGAGCCAAAAACGTTTAGTAAAGAGATTTCAATACTCCAGTAGAAAGCTGGTTTTTTATATTTAGTTTAATCTCTACATATATCTAGCCTCTTCTATCTGTAATGATGCAAAAACAAACTGTTACAGATTGTTTTATAGTTGCATGCTTAATGGATCCCTGAGCTACAAACACGCAATACTGCTGTATTTAATTAAAACGCAATCCATCACGTAAACACGTTATGACAATCAAATATGTCAGAAAGTGTTAAACAAAAGCTTTCAGTTTTTCGGTTGTTGAAAACTAAGGAGCATCTGTTTGTCTGATTTTCGTGCTAGGAGACAGAATGAATAGTTTAATAATTTTGTATTATCCTAATAACTATAAGTTGATCATTTCCCAAATTTAAAAAGGAAACGATTATAAATAAACTAAGACCTGTTTCTGAACAAAAGACAAGAAGAAAGAAAATTCTTCTTGATAACTGAGTAACAAATTTTCATTTAAATTGTTTAAAAACATCCATCTGAAATCGTTCTCTCTTAACACATCTTTAGGCTGATGGCCATGGACAATATAAAAAATGTAAACATATTGTATCTTAGATTATTCAGAAACATATCCTTGAAGGAACTAAAGCTGAAACTTACATTATATTGAAGTTTAAATTATATAAAATTTTTTCTATCTAGATTTTTTTCTTCTAGAAATATTTAAGTACCGATATTTTATATATTCCTCAGTACACAGTGGTTCACTGTGTACTGAGGAATAAAAATCTGTCTTTCATTTTACATTTGGTAACACTTTATTTAAACTTCACATAAGAGTAGTAGCTGTTTAATAGGACTAAAATAATTCAGGCTTTTATGGTCCAATCAGCCAAAAGTTTGTTTTATATCCTAATTTATAACTGAATGTCATAGTAAAACTTAAATATAATTTATGGTCGTATTTGCTGTTTTAGTGTAAAATTTTATTTTATATTTTTTCATCTTTCATTTTTCTTTTTTTCAATTAGTTTTAATTTTTAAATGTTTCTAAATATAATTTTATTACAATTATTTCGTGTTATACAAAGATTAAATGAATGGCCTAGTAAAAAAATTAGCCATGTTTAAAAAATTCAATCATTCGGGTATTAATATCATGTTGAACGCTACATAATTATATACAAGGTCTGTTAAAAAAGTATCGGACCTTTTTTTTCCGCGTAAACCAATGATGCGCGAGAGGCCTCCTTAGGTGGAGTTGTGGAGGAGACAGTTATGCACAGCCCTGAATTTTTTCCCGCCTGCAGGATGCGTCAGTCGTTGGCAATCGGCCTATGAGTGAGGTCATGTAGTGCGCTCTCGTCGGATTCCACTAAGCTGGAAAATGACTGAACAACGTGAGCAGCGATATTACATCAAATTTTGCCAAAAACCTTGGTGATACCCGAGCGTAAACCATTCGCAAGATTCAGCAGGCTTTCGGGATGATCCTCGAGGCCAAAAAAGCGCGGCAGATCCGCAGCAATATCAAAGGTCATGTTGACAGTTTTTTCGACTC
>NW_019385906.1:231110-245172 GCF_000671375.1 Centruroides sculpturatus | reverse complement strand
TTTATTTTCGTTATCGAGTATATATTTTTTTATTTTTTGGAGTCTCCGGAACGTATTAAATTCCCATAAAAATCTATGGTAAATCGATAATCGGTTAACGAACAATTCGGATAACGAACAAAGTCTTGGAGCGGATTATGTTCGTTAATCGATCACTCACTGTATTCATTTGCCGTTTTTCCAACAATGCACACATCGTCCACATATCTTTTGTAAAATACAATATCCATCCTGTACTCATTAATAATGTGCTTCTCTAAGTTGCGTAAGACTAGTTCACATAATAATCCTGACATCGGATTTCCCATAGGTACCCTTTCTTTAGTCTGAAAGTTTATTTATCAAAACTGAAAAAAGACTCATACCATACCAATTTGGCTAATTTCATCATATCATTCTCAGATGCAGTAATTTCATGTTTTATGTAGGGCATAAATTCTATTAATACCTTACAGCAGAATTCTATTTTTATAAATGGGTATAGGTTTTCAAAATTCATTACTGTTTTAACATATTCATCAAGTAAATTTAATTCCTGTAATTCTTTTACTACATTCTTCGGGTTTTGTGCAACGAGAATAATGTTATTATTGTTATCTACTTCTTCTGAAATGAATCTATGTAAACGCTTTCCAAGAATGTATGTGAGGTTTTCGCATATTTCAACTATAGATCTAATCTCTTTATTTTCTTTATGCATTTTTGCAAATAATTTTGACATCCATAAATTTGGGGTTATGAGAGCCTTTAAAAATAATTAATATAAAGCTTAATAGTGCTCTTTCATATTTTTTAACCCTTCTGTACGTTTGTAACAATTTTTTAATTGACCCTTTCTCATTCCGTTTTTTCCCTGATGTACTGTACTATTCTAAGGATTTGTTGTAGTTTCGTCTTTTCATGATGACTAGGTGCTTACTTTTGTCAGCTCGTGTTAGGAACCAAATCGTTACTTTGTACACTTTCATTTTAACATATCTCCTTTTGCTGGTGTGGTGTTTTCATTCTGAAAATACTCCCTTTCTAAATTATTAAATTCTGAGATTCCTCTCTCCAATGCCGCCATTAAAGTTTGCCATAAGTTTTCGTTTTCTAGAATGAAGTTAGAATCTTTTTGGAAAATTTTCGTTATTTTATTATTTATTTGTTAATTTATCTAATATTTTCGTTTTAAATTTAAATGTAAAATGTTCGGACGTTCTGTCGTTAAAATGTTAAATTTTTAAAAAGCGTTTGAATTCAGCTACACCTGAAGACGATCTGTGGTATTAGACTGAGAACGTTTGTTTTGTAATAAACCAATAAACCTTTCTCAGTAACAGAAGGAGTATTGGTAGTTCATTAAGAAATTCAGAATTATCATAGGCATCTGGGAGACGGAGAAATTCTATCTATATTCGGTTTATGGCGTTTGACGTCGCCTTCCGGCCTCCAGGAACCCTCTCCATCTCTCTTCATCCATAAACCATTCTTCGTTAATCCCGTTTTCCCTACATGCTTACTTTACTCCGTCGTACCAAGTTCGCCTGGGTCTTCCTCTCTTTTTCTTTTTTTGTGGAATGTATTCGATTGACATTTTCGTGAATCTTTCATCACTCATTATTTTCACATGTCCAAACCAAATAAGTTGTTTTCTCCGTATTTCTTCCAAAACTGTCTCCTTCAATCCCATTATATCTTTGATCCTCTCATTAGTTATTTTTTTCTCTTTTCGAAATTCTGCACGATCTTCTCAATGCATCCATTTCAACTGTTGTTACTTTTCTCTCCCAGTTCTCCCTGCATTCTCCATGCTTCCGCTTCATATAATAGAATGCTTTTAACAATAGCGGTATACATATAGCTTTTCTTGATCTAGTTATTTCTTAACTTCATCGTATTCTATTTAATCTTTTAATTGCTCTTTTACCTTGTGCTAATCTTGTATTAATTTCTAATGCATTTCTTCCAGTCTGATGAACTTGTATTCCAAGTAATTTGTAATGCTCACATCCCTCAATCTTTTCTCCTTTTTTCAGTTGCGTAAAAATTTTGTTTTACTCATGTTTATATATAAATCTCCTTTAAAATATTCCTTTTTTATTTTTCTTGTCATGTATTCCAGATCATCCTTATCTTCTGCCATTACCACCTGATCATCTGCGAATTGCAATATACAGTTCGGCTTACCGTTAATATTTTTTTCCATATTACAACATTTCTTTTTCTATATTGGAATATTTTCAATACTCTTTCTACGTAGATTTTAAATAAAGTTGGTGAGATACAACGTCCATGTCNTGAACTTGTATTCCAAGTAATTTGTAATGCTCACATCCCTCAATCTTTTCTTTTTCTTCCAGTTCCATGTTTGTTTTAGCTTCTCCTATGCATAAATATTTTGTTTACTCATGTTTATATATAAGCCTCCTTTAAAATATTCCTTTTTTTATTTTTCTTGTCATGTATTCCAGATCATCCTTATCTTCCGCCATTACCACCTATTCATCTGCAATTGCAATATACAGTTCGGCTTACCGTTAATATTTATTACCATATTACAACATTTCTTTTTCTATATTGGAATATTTTCAATACTCTTTCTACGTAGATTTTAAATAAAGTTGGTGAGATACAACGTCCATGTCTTAGTCCTTTTGATACCATAAATCCTTCTGATATTTTTTTCCAATTTTTATTTTCGTTATCGATTCTCTATACGGGGTGTCTCAGTTAAACGTTTCAGAACTTGTAAGAGAGGTAGGGTGCATTCCGATGATCCAGAATCATATAGCAATGCGGGGTCGAAAATGCTTTCCTGAAGCGGTGATGTACACAGAAATAGCTAACCTCTGGTGCAGTTTGCAAAGAAATTATGACTGGGAATACGTCTCATCGAATATCGTTCCGCGTACAAGCGCTGTGCGGCTGGCCCACTACAATCTGCAGCCCCGTACACCAAATGCATATCGGCTAATTATGCGAAATGACGTTTCCCTGCAAGAACGCTTGGAACTTTCGCGCAATGCCATCTACCGCTTCAGGAAAGCATTTCCGACCCTGAGTTGCTACATGATTCCGAGTCGTCGGGATGCACCCTATACCTCTTAGAAGTTCTGAAACGTTCAACTGAGACACCCTGTATAATTTTTTAACTGCTTTAATAAATGTGTTAATATTTATCTCTTTCAATGTCTCCCATAGTTTTGATGTTGGGATATTATCATATGCCTTTGTTAAGTGTATAAACAACAAATGAGTTTCCTGTCCTGTTCCTACTCTTTTTTTCCATAATCTATTTTATACAGAAAATATTGTCTATATATTATCTTCCTGTTCTGAATCTACTCTGCTCTTCTTTTGTTTGATATTCTTCTTCGATTAAATCTCTTATTATTCGTCCATATAATCTACTAAATGTTGCTGTTACTGTAATTCCTCGATAGGTCATACATTTTTGCTTCTTCTTTTTATACATAGATGTCTAAAAGCCAATTTTCCATTCTTTTGGAATGACTTCTTCATTAAGACACCCTTCGAATAATTTTGTTGTCATTCAAAATAATTTTTCTGTTTCATTTTTTATCAGTTTTGCCGGTATTCCTTCAGTTCAGTTTTGCTGTTATTCTTCAGTTTCTTACACGCTTGTTTAATCTGTTTTGTCTCTAAATGAATTGGTACATCCTTTTCTACGTTTATATCTTCTGTTATAAATTGAATTTTATCTTCTGTTAATAAATTTTTATAATATTCTTTCCATTGTTTAACTGAGATAAACTGTCCTTTATTGCTATTTCTTTCATTTCTAACATTTTTAAAGAATTTCCATACTTCAGTGCATTTTCTTCCTCCTATATATGCTTCTATTTCTTTACAATTTCTATCCCAACCGAACGTTTTCTTTTTCAGAATGAATGTTTTTGATGATTTTCTAAGTTCTTTATATCTTATTCTATCCTCTTTTTTTCGTGTTCATCCATTTTAAGTAAGTTACTTTTTTGTTGTTTCATGTTTTCTACCTCTTTGTCTCACAGAATTTTTTAAAACTTTTTCCATGTTTATTGATTTCTCCTAGAGCTTCATTTGTTGTTTTTATATTTTTGTATAAATCTATAGTGTTATCATATTCTTTTTCTTCCAATTTTTCATCTAATCTTGTCTGAAACAATCTTTCTCGTACTTTTTTTTGCTAAGTTTCCGAGATTAGATTTAAAATCTTTACTTCCATTTCCATTTTTTTCTTCTTTCTGTGTTTGTACAACTTACTCTTCTGTAAAGAATAATTATTTTTGCTCTTTTCAGATATTAGTCTGAGCCGCAGGTAACACCTTTCTGTGTTCTTCCATGTAAAATTTTAATTTTGGTTCTTTTTCTACGAATAACATAGTCAATAATTGATTTCCACTGCCTTGTATGTTGGGTTAAAGTATATTTATATCTTTACGTTTAAAAAATACATTTAAAGTAATTTGTATTAGAAAAGTCTATTAGTCGTCTTCCATTGTCATTCGTTACATTTTCTCCAAATTCTCCAATAATTTTGTTATTTCTCAATGATCCCGTTCTTGCGTTGACATCACCTGGTAACATTATTTCTCTTGTCTTCCCAGTTTCATCTATCACCTGTTGCATCCTGTTGTAGAACAAATCCTTACTCTCATGAGTTTCGTTCTCATTTGGTGCATAAATTCCAATGATAGTAATTCGTCTCCCGAAAATATTTAGGTTAACTATCATTATTCTTTCATCTATTCTTTCAAAGTTGGTAAAATTTCTCTTAAATTTCTTTCTATTATCACGGATACATCACATTTTGCTCTTTCTGCTTTTGGCACGCCAGAGTAAATATGTACAAAGTCTTCATTCCCGACCCTTTCTTTTTTGTTTTTGTTAAGTTCACAACGACAATTTTTATTCTTTTTACTTTTTAACTATGTCTTGTCCCTTTGGTCTGATCCCTTAACATTCCATGTAGACAAATTCATTGTCCGGTTATCTTTCCTTATTCTTTTACCATATAATTCATTCGGTTTTTTTCCTGGAGCTTTCTGTTGCGGTGCGATTTTTTTTACAGGAGATGGGGTGCAAACCTATCGTCCAAACCCCAAACCTAGAGGACCAGGGTAATTTAAATTTATTACTTTTCAAAAGTTTTTATTACCTGAAATTACTCTTGCGATACAAAATTCGTTCGGCTAATCCATTCCAATTTTGAAATTCCAATGAATTAGCCCGGAGAAATTAACCTTCGAAAATCGGCTGAAATTTCTGTGTAGGTATGTGGTCAGTCAGTGACTTTTAAACTGACATTAATTATAAAATGATTAATATTTCGCTTAATATCGTTAGTTAGCCTGACAGAATAGGTCATGTGATGAATTCTGCTCCGATTAAAGAATTATTATTTTTTGATAAATTGACGATAATATCACATAAGGTTTATGTAAAATAAATTACTTTTAATTCAACAATATATATATGCATACAATTACTGTAATGTTTTCTAAGTTAAAATATTCCAATTACAAAATGTAATACTGTAAACTAGCTACGGGAACAACAACTATAAAATAAAATTTTATATAAAACTTCATATAAACTTAAAATTTTATATTATAATAAAAATCTTTTTCATTATTATTGCCTTTTATTAGCTTTCGTTTTAAGCTATGAAGCGCAAAACACATTAAAGTTTACGAAAATTTGGCAACTTTACATTCGGGGTCAAACCAATATTTTAATCATAAAAATAACGAAATTTTAATGCTATTCTTATCACAGATTGTAATATTCAATGATTGATTTATAAAAACTGTAAGTATTACTTGCATAATTATATAATAAGGAAACCAAAGTTTATAATTTAAAATTTGTAAAAACACAATATTAATTTTTTTAAAAAAATAATATCAATCGACAAAAACAGGAATAAGAAATAATCGAAGTTGTTAATGTCTAATATTCCTCTTTTACAATATTATATGTCTATTTTAAAATATTGTCCAATTCTGTTATTATCTAGATAAATTATGAAGTTAAAAAAGTATTAATTTAATTTTCAAAATCATGCCAAATAATTTTATTAAAAATTTATGTTTTTAAAGAATAAATTCATTATTTAACAAGCAGAAGATTGTGATTTAGTAAAAGAATTAAGATATGTATGTTCTTGAGAATATATACTGTATATGTTTAGTCGATAAGTTAGAACACTCATACAATAACAGTATGTAACATTAAAATTATTAACACTATAATTACTATAAAGTATTTTAAAGTACAGCGAGCAATTATATATTGTGACATCATCACAATGCCTGGCTGCAATTATTAATCATATATTAAATTTAAAATATGTTTTCTACCTCAAATTAGTAGTGTCTTGCCCCTGTACATGTTATTTATCCTGTTAGCAAAAAACTCTTTGCCCGTCATCTATCTAACTTCTTCAGAGGGAAACTTGAATTTAAATGGCGTCATTTCCGGTGCAAAACGGGATTTCTTATATAGTTAATCGGGCCTCCCGCTGCTAAGCTTTCCATATCTGGTTTCGGCTTTCGTATATCTATATCCGTACTCGAGATTAATGAAGGAAGGACACAGAGAGCGAGAACTTATGTTTACTTTTTTTTTTTTAAATTGCAGCCCAATAACTTTCAGAGTGAAGATTTTTTGGAGTTCTGCGTTTTTCTTTTAAAATGTAATTAAAGAAAATACAGCCTGGCACGTATTTTTTTAAAATATATTTTGATTTTGAAGTCTACATGTTATTATAAAACTTCAAAAATGATATAGTAATAATGGTTGAATCCGGGAGTAACAGAATAAATGTAGCTTAAAGATGCATTTTTGTTTGGTATAGAGGAAAAGGTGGTATTATAGAACACTGCGGGTATTATGGAACTACTCCATTTCGAACTGATAATAAAGGCGAACTGTAGCGGATTGTGGCTGAACTGAACTAGGCAGACATCCATATCAAGGGGAAAACCCGTTTTACTTCAGTTAAACAGTTGTCCGTATTTAATCAGAAAATTTGTTTTATTTTTTTTTCAAAATTCGCAAGTTTTGAATGCTAAGTGAATTTAGTTATTTTTAAAATATAAATCGTGTAGTTTTAGGTTCACTGGTGCATGTATTCCGTTCCAGAGACTTAGGGGTACATATTAATCTGTGTGATGTTCACGTTTTTTAAATTTTGGTCTTGACAGACATAAATTAATTCAAGATGGCGATGCGTGAAATACGGACCTCATTGGTGCTTTTACAGTAATATGGAACTCAACTCCTCCGAATTCTCTCTTTGTAAGCAGACATTCGTCCGGAGCAATTTGTGAAAAAGACATTAGGTAGAAAGCCAATTCTTCCTGAGAATATCGAAAAAGAGCTGCTGGAATATATATTGTTGATGGAGGTCATATTTGTCTATTATAAAAGCATTTTTGCGATAAAATACATTGAAGTAAATAATTTTGTAATTATTTAAGATTTTTTGTACTTTCCTATTTGTTTTTGGCTATATTAAAGCATTTTTTGAAAATATACAGTAAGGTTCCCTATTACCACCCGATTTTCTCTAAGCCTACTTTCTGACTTTTTGTACAAAGCCTTCAAAAACCATACTTATAGTTATACTAGCGAAAAATCTAATTAGGAACATTTAGTTTAATAGTTACCAGTACTTTTCTCACAAAAATGTGGATGTAGCTATGATACCTTGTTTGCAATTCACTAAAATGTAATTGGGGTTCCATAATACCACCTCTATTTGTTGCTCCGCAAATAGAACCGATTTCCTTTAGATGTTTTGAATATAAATATCTATTAATATTATTCTGTTTTCAATGTCAAAATTTTACAAAAATTCGATAGTAAGTTCTTTTTTAAAATAGATAACAAGTATCTTTAAAAAATTTAAACATCACCATAACAAAAGTTTAATAATAATCTACATACCACAAGTTTTATTATCTGAATTCAATGTAAACCCTTCGTAACAACCGCATTTCTGCTTTTCATTCTCTATGAAACATTTCTGTTGACATGGCGTATCTCCCATTTTGCAATAGTTTTCTTTATTTCCTGAAAATATCTCAAAGTTTATAGTAATCATTTAAACAATTTATTAAATGAAATTTACAAAAAAATTATTTTAGTCAATATTATATATATAAAGATTCACCAATTGAATCTTGGTTTGATGACTTTTTAATTTAAAAAAGAAAGAAAATTTAATAAATTCCTTACCGGCACATTTTTTCGAACTCGGATTATAATAATAATCTTTATCACAGTCAAAACTATATACAGGTCTACCGAGTGAATCAGCTTTTACATTGCATATGGCGTATTCCCCATAACGTTTTTTACAAATATTTTCATTTACTGTAAAATTTTTACAAAATTAAATAAAACACGGAATTTATATTAGTATATAGTGTTATTTTTAAAAAAATATATAATTCCTATCTAATTTTATAAAACTTTGAAAATTTAAAATACATTTTGAATTTTAGTAAACATACATAAACGTGTAAAAATTTTGATTTCGTATTTTCATTAGTCAAAATTATAGCATAGTTTTCATTGCAAAACAAATATTTATATATTCCAGTTAAATTCTATAAATAGAAACATGTTATTATATACTTTCATTTTAAATAAATTTAAAACGAATTGATTAAACATGTCTCTTCGCGCATTATCCTAAACGAAAATGCCTAAATTATTATTAATAGAAAAAAGAAAAAAATTTAATAATTATTAGAAGTATTTTTACGATAATATATACTACTGTTAAAACAACGTAATAAATATACAGTAATTACATTAAAAATATATGAAATAGAATTTTGTACGTCATAATATGTAGCTGTTATACAGATAAATTTTGTTTTAGAAAATTGAACTTTATACTGCATACAAGTTTATATACGCTGTTGACCCCTCAACATAACGGAGTAATAACGTAAAATGATCTGATAATGCCGATGGTTCGTTGCATCCAAAGATGTTATTGCCAACTACAGTACGAACTTTATATGAGGTATGATAAAAGAGACAACCTGTATTATGATAAATACTAAGGTGATGTCTTTCAAGCTGAGACGTAAGCAATTGTTATCGACGCACTGCCTACTTTATATCAGACGTCGACTAACAAGACCAATTTGATATTCTCGAATGCTATATTTTCATTTTGACAGATGCTTTGGAACAAACGAATTTGGAGTGTTCTTTCCAAACACATTTATTCGAAATATATTCGGAATATTGTTTTCATAATGTACAAGACAGTAAACTAGAAGTTGTACAGTATATATAAATATCTGATAAATATATTTTACAGAATTTTTACTAATGCTATTCGAAATACAGTATGTTAAGTAATTCAAAATAAAAAATCACTTGATCACTTACCAACACAGTTTGTGCCATTGTCTTTTAATTCCCCCATACACTTGCATTCTCCTCCTGTACATTTTTTAAATGCATCACATACTTTACCTAAACATTTATCAATATCTATACAAAAATAAATCGGAATTTTATAAACTTTTATATAGCGACCTCTTATAAGCAATAAAGATACTTTTACATGAAAACAATTTACCTGAACATTTTTTATTTAAATAATCGTAATACTGTGTTTTCTGAGGGCAATTGCATTCGGTTGCATAAGTATCTTCAATTGGTATACATTCAGCATCACCACTACATACTTCGTCATTACATTGACCTCTAACTGAAAAAGTTTATGTATTAAATTAAACTTTTGAAACTTTACAAATTAAATTGAATTCAATGTAAACAGAAAAACAGAAACAAACTTCGACATCTTCTTTCATTCCTGTCAAAATAATAATCTTTATGTACGCAGTAACATGTGATATTTTTTGATTCTACTTTGCATTCTGCGTTAGTTTTGTTGCAAAATTCATTCCATGTCATTTTAGTTTCATCTTCAATTGTTTCACAACGATCTGGAAGAAAAAGTTTATGAGTTATTCATAATATTTATTTCAAGAATGTAATGTCCATAAATACACATGTTTATTATTTATAATTAAATTACTTTTATAGAAATTGCTATTTTCTTATCTTACTATTTTGGTATTTACGTGTATTATCAATATATAATTTTTAAAATATTCTCTGTTTTAATTACGTACTATTAAATTAAATTGCATTTTACTTTCTGGGCTATTATATATAACAGAATGAAAGTATGACAATCGATCAAATAATCATCCCGAAGATTTTTACACTTTTTGACTCAGGACACCTTACAATGTCGAGAAATTGAAGAAATCCAGAGTTTTTCTGTATGTATAATTTTTAAAGTGTTTGTGTGTATGCGTGTGAGTGTGAGAGTGTGTGGGAGGAAACGATTTTGTTCACTCTGTTTGAAGTTTAATAAATCCCGTTCTTTTTGTCAAAAATTTCTGAAGTTTTGCAGGGAGGTTCGCATATTAGAGTGGTTGATGCTGTTAAATTTTGATGGTTAAAGATCGGGATGACAGATAAAGGAATGTCGTATATCATATCTCGAGTAGGGTCGGACTTATTGACGATTTTCCTCGTTCTTAGCATTTGCAAATTTTTTTATAAAAAATCTTTATCCTCATCTTTATCCTCAAAATTAAAAATATAATAAAATATAACAACGAGCCACGCACACAGTTTTAGATGTTGCCTGGAAAATTAAGTCACTTGTTGCTGGATTATTTTATGTTCATTTCAGATAAATTCACACAAGAAGTCATAGTAAATCAACGTATTATGTATACATACAAGAGGTTCAAAAGCAGGTATTCATTTTTTGTCTTAAAATTCGCACGCGAGAAAAACAGAAAAGAAAAAACATTCACTTATATGCATAAATTAAATCACAAGAAATAAAAAATAAAAAATAACAATAAACATCAAATATCTGTATTTTTCAGAGTCACAGCTGTATGCCTATTTTTGCACCCTCTTTATATAAAAGCCATTGAAAAAGGTTTCAAAGACTAAACTATTATTTTACAGCAATTTCTTATGCAAATTAGTTTGGGATGGTCGCATAGGTGAAGAGAACGTTACTGTTTTAGATTTGCGTAATAGAATCCTTAAAACTTGAGCAGAAAATCTAGGCAATGAATCGTTTTTCGATACATGGGAAGGTTGTCATCGCGATGTATTTAGCTTTATAATTGAATTGGGTCAAGAGATGCGTAGAAAGTTAAATCCACAACTAGACGAGCGAGTTTGTGGCTGACTTACCAGGAATCAGACAGAGGACTCTCGACATCAAACTCCAGTGAACAAGAGATAAAGTCCAGCAACATCAAGTGAAACCAACCTTCGAAGAGTCAAATAGGCAGTCTTGAAGTCTTCGAGGAGTTCTATCAGTAAAATTAACTAGAAAACTAGAGTATCGGAAGCAGACTATCTAATTTTTGCATTCGAAAACTGTAGCATCGTATCCATGTGTTCCAACGATTTTTCCTGAAAACGATCAAAATAGACCTGAAGTGGTAAAGGTAATTCTCAATCTAATCGAAGAGAAAGTTATAGATAGTCGATTTGTATTGTTTACAGATGAACTGCACTTTCATCTAAACGGATATATCAATCGACCAAATTATCAATTTTCGGCAACCGAACCCCCAGAAATTCGTAAAAATTCTGCATTCTCAGGAAACAAACAACTGTCTGCGTAGCAACGAGTTACCAAGGCACGAATGCACCGATATTCATCAACCAAACCATTAATAAACTACTGTTTATTCCAGCATTTTCGAGAATAGAGTTTTATCATTTTTCATCAAGTTGTCATAAAGTACTGTACATTAGCTTGTCATCCCAGTGATTGTATCATAATGAATTTTACATTCCGTGGCAGCGTTTAGCAGAGAGATTTTACAAGTAAACATATGCATTTCATGATTACAGAAACACTTTACAAATATTTGCGGTTCAATTTCACACAAGTGTTCAACGTTAGAAAAAGTTATGCACAGATTGCAGGAAACAGAAGACTCGTCGCAAAACGATTAAACAGATTGCACGAATGATCGGAAGGATTTCACCTTAAACGTGGCAGAAAACACGACTTATCATGCAGAATAGAGAGATCGAATACCACAATTTAATGGAATGATTTCACCAAATTATGGACAGATTAGTATGTTGCTCTCGCGAAAATTATTTTTCTTTTATTCTGTCGCGTTATATACTGTACATGTATGTAAGAAGTAACACACACTAAACAATACTGCATAAAGAACTAAATTATATTTGCTATTATTCCGACTTCGAAAATTCAGTGTATCGCTGATATAAAGGCGGACATAAATTATATAAAACGAATACTTCTCAATTTGACAGAAAACTGTAGAATTTTAACAGTTAATGTTTGATGAATTTATACTAAACGTAATGCATTATATGCTATCTGGAGCATAACTCTCATATGCAGGTAATAATGTAAAATTCAATGTCCTAATTTACTCTAGCGTCAATGACACATCAACTCATCAGTTGTAGGTTAAGGTGTAACATTGTAGTATATGCTTTTGATTGCGGAGAAGTATTTCTCTATAGTAGGGGTTTCCAACTTGTGTTTCGCCGAACCCTGGGGTTTCACAATAAAATCAGTTGAATCTAGTAATGTATGAATGTCCCTATGCAGATTTGAAACATGAGGTGTAATTGTTATAGTCTCGGACCGAATTCTCTTATGTGAAACGCCGGGGAGGTCGGGGTCAGTCGTACCTCCCTGTTCGGCAACAGGTCGTTAAACCTGCTCACTTGCCAAGATGGCTAAATTACGATAATGGTACCGAGGGTTGGGACGCTCATATGTCGATCGAGTGGAGAGGGAGTATTTGGGGTCGACGATAAGGTGAAGGCCGTATACGAGTAAATGAGTCTACCATTTTAATAAGTAAAACAAGAATTTATTAAAATAAATCAAATTGACAAAACGACTACACAGATCTCGACACTAAACCGCCTAAGAGCTCGAGAGAGAGAAGTTACACGCTTTCTCATACCTCTTTGCAGGTTTCCTTGACGATTAAGTCCATGTAGACACAAAAATATCCAATAATAGGTGTCTTTAATCCAAATGAGCACAAATAGGCCTATATATAAATTTGCGACTCTCGCGACGAAAGGATATCGATGTTCGAGGATTAGAATTTCGGCGGGTTCGGAGATTCGACTTGATGTCGTCGGTCCGGCTTTCGTTAAGAGACTCCCCTGAGAGGGGTAGGAAACGTCTTTTATAGCTTTTTGCTGGGAAAATCGGTCACGTGATCGGATGTTATATGAGATTAAGGTTATAGGTGTTTCAGGAACCTAAAACAAGTGACGAAATTTGGATCCAAACTATAAACTTTTGTGCAAGTCGAGCTGCAAGTTATGTGAAAACAATAGAATGTTGATAATTATGAAAGGAGGGTTTTTACATTTCCAGCTAAGATCATTTTTTCTTCCAATTCGTTATATAAACATAAGTAAAATAATTAAAATTTTACTTAATGAAATTCCGGATCTCACACTTATGATATCCTATACACGTGCTAGAGTTATTTATAGCTTTATAAACAGTGAGGACCGATTTATTGGTAATTGAAATCGTTATATAATGTTTGAAAAAATAATAAAAATCATAAAAACGACAACACTTATCCTAAAGCTAAAAAATCATAAAGAAAATAACCCTAAAGGTATCCAACATATAAATCAAAAGTCACGGCGAGTAAAAAAGTCACTGACAGACTATATAGGGGAGACCGGGGCAAGATCGGCATGTTAAGCTTTACTTAAATTTTGTGTAATAAATACTGCTGTAAACTGAATAAAAAAGCTTTGCATATTGTCTATTGGAATGTTACCTTACTATAAAACTGGTTAAAATCAGTTTAGAAATAAAAATAATTAAAATAATTACAACTTTACAAGAAGAGAGAAATTGACGAAGTTGCCCCGGGTATAGGGGCAAGATCGGCAACTTCTCTCTTTTTGTAAAGTTGTAATTATTTTAATTATTTTTATTAAAGTTGCCCCTGGTATAGGGGCAACAGTAATGGGG
>NW_019385906.1:220693-230635 GCF_000671375.1 Centruroides sculpturatus | reverse complement strand
TCTCATGTCAGCACATTACAAAGAGATTTTTTCCAAGAATCCAAAACCGTATGCAGAACAAATGGATGCAGCCCAGTCATGAACTGACGCAATTCTTAACTGAACACGGGCGCTTTCGTGTATATCTTAAGAGATTCCATCTCATAGATAATGATCACTGTAATCTCTGTGGTATTCAAGATGGTGTCTTACACTATCTTTTCAACTGCCCCATGCTTGAGGATATTAGGCATCGCTGGAGGCAGCAAGTAAATATAAACAATATGGACTGGCCTGTAAACCCAGACTTCCTTGTTCATAATAAAGTAAATTTTGGCCTCTTCAAAGAACTTATCAAACTTTATCTGATTAGAAGTGATATTCGTTAAACTACAAGTGGCATTTTGATATGCATCATTGTTTATCTGTGGCTCAAGACATTCTGCGAAGGCTAAAGACTATCCAACGTATTCAATGAAGTTATTATGTGTTCCTTCACCTGTAATGGTATATGTTAACCTGTGGTGTTTTACCATCTATTATGCGGCATGTTTATGTACATTTTCATTTTTTACCCTAGCCTGAACTGTGGTAACACTTAAATGTGTAAGGTAATGCAGCTGTGTCAATGTATATACGCATATTTATCTACTTTAGCTCACTAACTGTTAATGGCATCTACTTACTTTATTTTTTTTTTGTTTTTTTTGTGTTTTTATTTTTTTTATTATTTTCTTTTTTCTTTACTTCTTTCCCAACATTTGTTTTCGGATTATTTTGCAATTGTTATCTGCATGTAACATCAATGTAATTATTTCTGTATTTTCATACCTGATTGTGCCAAGCGGTATCAGGCTAAGTAATAAAGATTATTTGATGATGATGATGAAGATTAACTAGGGTAATCCGTTAAAGCTGCGAAAATTATTCCTTTTTTCAAATTACCTAGGTAATGTGCAGAGTATCTAGGTAATCTACCAGGAACTCGGTAAAGTGATAATAATATCTTTGCTGGAAAAACAGCAACGTTTCTGTACGTTTAAATTAACATAATGTTATTTATTTAATTATCGATATCTAAAGAATCGAGTTAATACAATCAAACAATCAACAAATTAGTTGATAGAATCAATCATCAATCAATTAAAAAACTGTAATACAAAAATCAAACGGTTTATTATACAGTTGAGCCTCGATTATCCGACCCCGGATCAACCGACACTTCGGTTAACCGACCGTCCTAGTCGGCAAATTTCAAATGTCCGCTAGTGATAATATTTGGCTATGTCTTGGCTACTTTAATATTATTTTTACGTGTTTTAATTGGCAACACTCATTCGACCATGAAAGGGAGCCAGTATTTAAACAAGGCTTAATTTTCTAACTTTCAACGATACAATAGCGACGACTATTATTTTAAAAAATTTTTGTTAGGATTAACATCGATGAAAATTCAACGCGAAGTAGGTTAATAGCGATATACTAATATACTAATTACATTAGATATATACTACACTAATAATGGATTTTTTCATACTTTTCGGTTATCCGACTTTTCAATTATCCGATCAACTTCAGTCCCCAATTGGGTCGGATAATCGAGGCTCTACTGTAATATAAATTATTACACTATTAACTATTATTACAATTAGGGAAATGAATTTGCAAAACATATGATAAAATTGTGCATACTTAATAGTTCAATCTAAAGATTGGTGACACTTTGAATTACATAGCAATTGGTTTTTGCGACAAGCACAACTATTTGTGGTACATTTAGATTTGCAGTCACATTTTCTGAAACCCTGTCCAGTATCAAGGGATTGTTTTATTGCTGTTTGACGTAAAGATATTTCTACAGCAGGGACATCTTTTTTTCGTAAAAAATCTCTTTTTGCAAACACTGAATTCAGGTTTTTCATACAATTGTTTTAAGATACCCGTTTTAGTACCAAATTTATAAAAGCTATCTTCTGTTTTACTAAGAACCACAGCTAAAATTGAGCGTGCATCAGTTTTGCTCTGTCTTTTTCGGGTACTTTAATTCTCACAGCGAAACCTTAATCGACGTTCGGATGCTTTGCATTAGAAACTGCTAACATTTTCTTTGCTTGCTTATCTAAACATTTCTTGGCTTCATCACGCTGTATTTTCTGATCCATATTCTTTTTACAGATGTTGCACAATACATTCTTACCATATCCTTCCTCTTTAGGATCTACTTCAACACAAACTACGTGAACAAATATATCACACGATTTACACTTGTGAGCACTTGATGCTGCTTTTGAGCAAACAATACAGAGTATTTCTTGTATAGTGCTCTTTACAGACTATGTACGAAACTGTGATGGCGATTCTGCTGAAGTTGAGAATAACTCAGTGACGACTTCTTCAACTTGCAGAGGCGATTCCTTGGAGGTGCAGGGTAACTAAATATTCTTCATAACTGAATATTTCTCAAACAACGGTGTAGAAGGCAGTTTAAGATTACTATCGGTAAATTCTTGTATTTCTATAGGCGATTCTGTGAAAGTAGGGGATAACGGAATGTCATCTTGAGTAAGATTTGATTGTGATCCCATAATAACAGTCTCTTGTAAATCTTCTAATTTTTCAAGGTCTTCTTCAGTATTTATCGACTGTATAATACTTTGTGGTATAATACCACTTTGTGGTATAATAGAAGAAAACAATCCCATTTTTGCGGGACAACCGAACATGGCTTCGTATGGACTTCTTTTAATTGCAGAATGATAGGCACGATTCTTCATGAATTATACAAATCCTACGCCCACACTCCACTGGTTAGTTTGATTATCAGTCATCCAAGTAGTTAGCATGTTTTCAATATCTTGATTCGCTCGTTCTACACTTCCTTGACTTTAGCTGTGTCTAGGTTTGCCATTAACCATTTTGATTCCTGGCCACAACTGTGTTACACATTCTAAGATTTTATTACAAAATTCACGTTTGCTATCAGAATGCAAAATACTTGGAGCGCCAAAAAGGAGAAAAATATTATCAAGCAAATTATAGGCTACTTCATCCGCCCATTTTGATGTGAGCTGCTTTAATACAACAAATTTTGTTAAGTGATCTTGGTATACGAGAAGAAACTTAAACTTTTCATCTGGTCGAGATTGGTAATCGATGAGATCCACCTGGCATCTGCTATTGAAATGCGATGAAATAATCGGCTTTACAACTTTTTTCGCACTTTTTTGTTTTTGTTGACAAAAACAAAAATCAAAGGTTCGCATAAATCCAAAAATATTTTTATTTGGGCTTGGGTTATGTTTTTATAAAATGGTTTTAATTGCTTGATCATTCCGTCTCTTCCACCGTGGCCAATTGACAAATGAGTCAAATACAATATGTCAAACAATTCTTCGGCATGGACAAACTTTTTCACGCTTTCTCGCGCATCTGACAACGGCTCAATGAGTTTTTCACAGCCTTGTACAGTCAACACATCATACCATTGAATTATTCGATAATCTCGAGATAATTCTTTCTTCTTGAAAACTTTTATTCGCTTTACATCTTCAATTATGGAATCGTACTTTCGTTTTGTCATTAAAACACTATTTTAATTTGAATCTTCGCTAAAGAGGTTTGCGAAGAATCTTTTCTTCATTTTACTAACCAATTCGGTGCTTGCTTGCATACCAGGAGTTAAATTTATCTGCTTAAAAAATCCAGTTACAAATTAATGCATTAACAAGCAGAAATGAATTTGAAAACAGAATTAGCTATGCGACGCACTGGCAGCGACGCAAATTATGAGAAATAAAAACAACTGGCGACGACAAGACGAAAACCAAATTAAAAGTGGGGGGGAGAGAGGGAAGGAGTGGAGAAAGGAAATGAGAGAAACAGACTTTTGAACTTTAACGATACGAAAACGTAATGTGCAGATTACCTAGGTAAAATGCGGAAAACTCTTGATTCCGCACGTTCACGGATCACCCTAGTTAGTCTGGAACTTTAGCGATAACATATACATGGATAAGATTTGCCGATTTTCAGAAGCCGATTTCTTCGCGCCCCAAACCCAAACTTCAGGTTGAAGTAATACCGAATATCTCGTTCGAAAGAAAATTCTTTTCTTAGGTAGAGTGCAAAATTTTAAGATTTTCTATAAAGGACTGCTGAAATATTAGCAATTAAAAAGTGTAAATTCGTTAAAACTCTATATTTCTTCTTTTTCTTCATTCGGCACTGCAGATGCTAAAGAAAACACTACTAGGTCTAGAAAGCCCACATTTTAAACTTAAGCCTTTCTCGTTACATCGTTAATTTTACCTCCTATACAAAGCTTTACATCGCAAAAATGAATTACTTTTTAATGTTTCGAATTATATAATTCGCAAAATATTTTAACAGCTGCATCGAGATTTGTCATTTTGGAATTGCAGCGCTGCTCCGTGTGCGTTGTTAATATATTTTCAGCATCAATTGCAGTAGCGCTGAATTTAACAAGCCGTATATAGGCTAAAATAAAACTAACGATCAGTCTGTTTGTTAGCTTGGGCTTCTTGCCATATATCGAGAAAACGCCTGAACATATTTCATACAAACTTCATATTTTGAATCTTTTGATTCGAGGGAAGATTTAAATGTACATATGATCTCAAAATGTACATTATATAAATTAAACTATAGTGGAATTCTGTCTGTCTCTTTGCGACACATATCAATAAGCAGCTGTTCCGTCAAACGATTATTTATAAGCAGGTTTTAATATTGAACTGTAATATCAGATTTGGAGAACTAATATTTAAAAGTAATTAGTGAGAAATTAGCGAATCATGCGAGTACTTGGAAAAAGTACTGTGCTATATATCACTATATATATGCATAACGGATATTTTGAAATGTTCGTGTATTCGGTTACTTAAGTTTAACTATATTGGTATAAGTTTCATATATATCTATACATATAAAAGTCAAAATATGTATGCATGTTAATTAAGTAAAGGTTTCTATACCGTTTAATGTATCTGTACCAAATTTGGCATGAATAATCTTCGATAACCTAATAAAAATACTATGGTTATTTCCAAATCAACCATTCCTAAAGCATGCCTTCTCTAAACTTAGATCCGAGTAATATTTTTGTGTTTGCAGTTTTATTATTCTAAATACTCAACTCAATAAATGTACAGTACATTTTAGTTACTAAAACCATTGTTTTTATAACCCTTCAACGTCCAAGTTTATCGATCCCCCACCTCTCAAAACCCGAAGCAACGCTGGGCACACACAGCTAGTGATTAATAATAAATGGCTGTTAACATGACAGGTTACTAATTTTAGTAACTAATGATTAATGAAGAAATATTTATAAAGTAGTTATGCAGAAGTTTTTATTTCTAAATGTTTACAAGCAGTTTTTAACTTCCAGACAACTTAGACATACTTTTCATATATTAAACACATTTTCATACGTTTTCAGCCACAAATAAAAACTACCAGTATTAGCTATCATATAATAACACTTTCTAGCATTTTAGTTAGTAACATAAAGATTATTTGCAAAAGTTTGGCCTTCTTTCTCTTTAATTTTTCATTTGAATGAGATTGTCTAACCTATTCGTTGTAATTTGTGCATATATATAGTAATACTAACCCTACTACTAAATAAACTTATCACGTACAGCATAATAGCTAGAAATCCGCGCTGTATTAATAACAAGTAAATTAATTTCACTGATTTTAAAATGTTCGGTTATTGAGATTAAAAATATAATTACTTACGAACACACTTTGATTTATCGTTTGGAGCAACATCATATTCGTCTAAACAACCGCCACATCTATAATACTCTCCTTCTTTAGTAGGTTCGCATGTCTTGCTTTGATTTTTGCAATCTAAGAATCCTACTTGATTTTCTACACAAATATCTAAGAAAAAATAAAATGTTGAAAAAGTGTATTACTAAAATAAGTAATTTGATTTAATAATTTTTACGTTCAATATTTTATAAACATGTGTTTACAAACGATATATTATCGGAAAATTAATTAATTTTTTAAGTGTATAATAAAAATAGCGTAAAGTTTTTTTTAAATTCCAATTAACAAATGAAAATAAATATACAATGAGCAGTACACGTCTTCATTATAAACAACTTAATATTAATTAAGTATAATTTGTGTTTTACTTATGTTAAGTTACATTGTCTTGTAACTATTAAATAGGCCTACAGCTTTTATTTGTAAAAAAGCAACGAAATTTATGTTCGTTGTGTTTATAATTGAACAAAAAAACTTTTTCCATTTAAATTATTTTCTTTACATAATAGCAAATTTATTATTCGTTTTCCTGAAACTAAAAATGTACAAAAAGGGTGTCTACTACTATCAAGAAATTGAGAAACACTTTAAGGAAATTTTAACAAAAACTACAGCTTTATACAGAGTGCTTAGCGCTTAGCAGGTGGAAGAAGGGAGAGAGAAAGAGAGTGGTGCGATAGACATTAAAGAAAGGAAGTATCCTCTCTGAACGGCTTACGTTTGATTACTACTTCATTTGCGTTTAAAACTAGGGAAATTTTTGCATTGTAAAAACGTCAGAAAACGAGCACGAGCTACAGACATTCGAATTACAGCGAAGCCCTTGCCAAATATTTCTTTCAATATCGATTGTCTTATTCCATCTCTCTCGAAAACTTGACATTACACAGTTTACCTTAACCTATATACAGATATGTCTCGTTCAACACGATTTTACTCTAACACGGTTCGAAAAATTGAAAAATCCTCCGTAAAAAATTTCACAATTTTTAAACGTCTCTATCATTTGACTTTTTTATTCAAATAAGCATGCTTGTCGTCTCAAATTTGCCCACGGATTTTTAGAATACTGAAATTTTCCATTTGTTTTGTGCCTTTTGTTAGTTAGGTTTAATTTAATGAAAACTGGTAGTACAGTTTTTTCTTCCTCGTCCTAGCTTTCCTGTCAACCGGATGTTGTTGTCGTTGCTTTTAGATTTTAGCATTTAACCCAGTTACTATTTTGTTTTTATAGATTAATCTTCGTATTTAGTAAAGTTTATTCAAACATTTTTAAGTACGTGTCATTAAACTATTTTTAATAGTAGGTAGGTAATCATTCGTAAAAGTGATGAACGAAATACGGAGGTATCTCGGTACTCGAACTGTTCCTAACTCGAAAAATTCGGTATTCGAGCACTAATTCTGGAAAAAAAAATCGCTTGGTACTCCACTGAACAAACGCGACCCACTAGAAAAAATTTTCGATTATCAATATATTTTTATTTTGTCATCCATAAAAAATGTCATGATAATAATATAAAAATGACGACGTTGCTGATATTTCTGATCAGGTTCAACAAAAAGGTTCAAAAGATGACGATACTTCATAAAAAGAAAACGTATTAATTTAACTAAAATTAATATTAACGCATCATAGTGCTTTTAATTGTGATTGTTAATTAAGTACTAATTAAAAATGAATCGTTGATAGCTTTAATATATATATATTTATCTTAATGACAAAAATACAATATATTTTTGTTAACTTTTGGAACTTTATTCTATGTTTGATACTAGTCATTATTTAGCATGGCATGAATTCGCATAACACGCCACGTTTTCGGAACGTAACTACCGTTTATACCAGAGATACCTGTACAGTCGACCCCCCTATAAGATATAGATACGTTCCATTCTTTAGATATCCGATTTCTTACGAGTCGTTCCAATCACAGCTCGACACGCGTCAAGTTTACGGACTACGGCTGATTGAAAGGTTTTCTTCCACAAAATTAATCGATTCTAGACTAATCCGACTCAACATTTCCAAAATACGTATATTTTTTTGGAAATGATCCGTATAAACTACGCTATAAATAAAAAATTGTAGGATTACTTACCGAGTGTCACCATTCGACATCGCCATTGCTCAACATTGTTTTCGTCGCGGAACAGCTCAGCAAACCGCGGCCGATTTCTAATAACTTATTTTTCTGCGAATAGTTCCTTGAACTTCGGAGACATCATTAATATAAATAATTTTAATCGCCGTTGAATAAGAAATGTTTCTTTCACAAGAAATGTATAAAATTACAGTACTGTATTAGACTTACGGTACCTAATTTACATACTGACAGACGATAGTTAGCGTAAAAATCTCCGTAGCGTGGCGCCACGCTAGACGGCAGAAATTATATATTTAATTATAACAAAGTTACAATAAGTTAATATATAATTATATATACAGTACCTAATTTACATATAATTAATATATAATTATATGTACAGTGCCTAATTTATATATAATTTATATAATACTGTCCAGACGATAGAAATCTCTTCGTAGCGTGGCGCTACGGACGGCAGGAAAGTAGTTTGGCTGCTTGATGACGTTTGAGGTAATTATAGGGGGTTTTTACTGTTTTTTACGGATACCGGTCACAATTTTTTCGTAGTTTTATAGGAATTGTAATTATAGGGATTGTAATTATAGGGGGGTCGACTGTACTTTAATGTATTATACCTCGCATAAAAACATTTCAAGATATAATACGTTGATACATTATACACTATGTCTGTTATTGTATGTAAGATAAGCAAGTTTTCGAACAAAGGCAAGAATGGACTACTTGTGTAAAGTAAAAAGTCACATTAATTTAGCATTGTCCACGGAAATTAACAAACCGTAAGGGTCGAAGTTTTCCTAGTAGGCCTACGTCGAAAGTGGGGTCTTACAAACATTTCTTACTGATACGTGCCTAGCAGCACCACGTAATTCGAAACAGAAGAGAAACATACAAGACCAGTGTTGCTGCAATGAAATTTCAAAACGTACTGAAGCACCTTCAAAAATGTACTATTTTCCTTCAAAATGTACTAGTTCTAGGAATACTTTGTTTACGTGCCTATATATATATATATATAGTTTATTGTCGAATAATTGAATTTTAAATCTTATTTTTGGAATTTTTTGAAAGCTATTTAAATTAATAAAAATATACAGTCATACCCCGGACTTACGCAATAGGTGGGACCGAGCAATAACCGCGTAAGTCGAATTCGCGTAAGTCGGGGTATAATTTTGCATATAAATACATACAAATTATTTTTAATTGGGACCAGAGACTAAAGAAAACAATAATTTAGAAAAAAATGTTTAATAAAATCTTAAATAATACATACGTATAACAAATTATATTATTATACAATTTTTCACATTAACTTGATTATCACACCATAATTTTAACATTGTTTCCATCTCAGCGATAATACCGTGACGTTTACGAATGATGCTTGAATTTAAAGATTGAGCATTTTTTACAGCTTCGAGAATTTTTTCTTTATCTTTTATAATTGTTCTGACCGTCGATTCCGGTAGATCAAACTTCTTTGCCAATTCACAAATTTTCATTTTTGTATCAAAGTCTTTAATAATGTTAACTTTACATTCCAACGATAAAGTTTTTCTTTTCTTCTTTGATGCAGAAGAATCAGTTCTACTTCGTTCTAGTTCGTTTGGATGACATAGTAGAGTGTTAAGATCGTATTCGTTATTGTAAACTGCGCTTAAGTTAGGCGCCATCTGTGCATTTCTTTTGTATGTCCGATCAAAAGACCGCTTGGGATCAAGTCTGTTTATAATTTGAAAGGTAATCTTGTCAGTTGTATATACAAAAGATAAATTGTTTACAAAATGAGTCTTTGTTTATTATCTGATAAACGTATACTTTTTTCGTCAATTGTTCACGATTGCAGATGCCTTTGTGTAAAATCCAAGTAGGATGTATGTAAGCTAATAAATGTTCTCGTTAATCTTATCTCGCCATTTGGTTCGTTCACGGTTACAAGAAATCACCACATAGAGTCTCTCAAGTCTCCGTAGATATAACAAACAGAAATAAATTTCACAAAATAAATTGTAGCTATGCGTCGATTCCGCGCGACACGTCCGAACATGTA
>NW_019385906.1:188572-218596 GCF_000671375.1 Centruroides sculpturatus | reverse complement strand
ATAAAAATTTTTTCTGTAATAATATGATTCTGACTTAACGGATATTTTGATATTATTGACGACAAAAGCTTAAAATCATTGATTTCTTTACCTGTCCATTCTTTTTGTTTGACGGAGTTAAATTGTTTGGACCACGTGGCATAAAAATTTTGTCAAGGTCTTGATGAGAATGTGCTGACAACTGAATGTGTGAAAGAAGACCACTGAGTCAAGACCGTTTACACGTGCAACTATCTATGTTGCTGACGTCGACGGACACACACCATTTGTATGTTGTGATTGGATAATTTAAATTAGCAAGCAGTGATACTAGTGAGACTTTATTAAACTCATTTTTTCTCATTTTTTCGTTAAAGGCGTGAAATATTATTTTGTACCGTAAATGGTACTTGAAATATTATAATGTACTGAAAATGTACTAAAAATCTAAATGTACTTTCAATTTATTGGAAAGGGCAAAATGTACCAGAAAAGTACAAATGTACTAGGAACGGCAACACTGTACGAGACGTCTGTGAAATCGCTGTAGCAAGAATGCTACATGCCATCTATACTCAACCATGTTCAACCTGTACATTTTTTTCATTCATATTGAAGGCGGTCGTTTTCAATATTTCTGTAACAAAATAAACTCATTTTTTGTCTACATTTCTGTAATGTTGTTTCGTATCCTTTACAGTGAGAAAATGTTTGCATATCCTGCTAAATTAAAATGTTTTCGGTTATTATTTCAGCACTTGAAACGAACATGCATCAATAGCGTACACACTTGAAATGCTGGAAAAATCTCTTTTTGCTCCTGAACAGATATTTAAGTGGACTACCATATATTTTCAAATATAGTATGTACTTGTATGTAAGAAAGTATATACTTAACATTACTTTTATGAATAATTTCTAACAGTTAAAAATTTACTCACGGACACAATTATCACCATCCTCTTTGAAACCTTTCAAACAATCTGTACATCGAAAAAATGGTTCTTCTTTAGAAAATTCGCATAATCTATTGCTTTTAAAGCAGTTCTTATATCCTGTTTCGTTTTTTTCACAATAATCTAATCAGAAATAATCAAAACTTGTAAATGTTGTAGCATTAAATGTAAAAATATCACATTTAAAAAATTAGAAAGTTAAGTGACTTCATAATCGTTTATTTGCCAATAGTCTAACATCATTATGTATTAATTACAATGAAAAACTTTTTATACATTTTTTATGGTTNGTTGTGATTCTAGTCATTTTTTTATTTTTCTGTTGCCTTTTTGCAATTCATGATTAATAAGAATAATAAAATTTTACTTAAAAATTAACATCAAAACAAATTTAACGAAGTTATAAACTGCACCGCGAACGTCTAGTCTGGTGTTTTTTTTTTAACTCTTTCCACCCTGTGGACACTAAGAGGGCCTCTTTTTGCAAGCCCATTATGGGTTCGGCCAGGCTCACAATGGGGTTTGCCGGGTGGTGAGAGAAGGGGCGCGACATATCTGAACAGACCACCCCCGAAAAATTCCTGGGGTTTTTTCGACCCGTATAGATTCGAACCCGGGTTCCCCTGAACGGTAGACTGCCATCCGGCCGCTATAGTCTGGTGTAGTACACCGATAGTGCAACTTGTTCATAGATGGCGCGTATAATTGAATTAAGTCGTATACCGAGCAAAATTTGTTTCGTCTAAACAGGACGTATTCCGAATTGGACGTATTCTAAAGCAGACGTATACCGAGGTTCCACTGTACGTGTATGTAAGAAAGTATATAATTAACATTACTTTTATAAATAATTTCTAAGAGTTAAAAATCTACTCACGGACACAATTATTATCATCTGCTTTGAAACCTTTCAAACAATCTGTGCATCGAAAAAATGGTTCTTCTTTAGAAAATTCGCATACTCTATTGATTTCAGAGCAGCTCTTATATCCTGCTTCGTTTTTTTCACAATAATCTAATCAGAAATAATCAAAACTTGTAAATGTTGTAGCAATAAATGTAAAAATATAAAATTTAAAATATCAAAAAGTTAAGTGACTTCATAATCGTTTATTTGCCAATAGTCTAACATCATTATGTATTAATTACAATGAAATACTTCTTTTTATAAATTTTTTGTAGTTAATAATAATAAAATTTAAAAAATAATCACTGCATTTTAAAAGTAAAAAGTCATTTCTATTGCTACATTATTTAAATAAGCTATAACTTAATATTATTTATCATAATGTAATTTATATTATAATATCATTGTTATTTCTAATTTGATATTTAAAATGTTTTCACAGTTATTATTTTCAAACAGATTTTGTTTCTCACCAATGCAATGGTTATCATCATCTCCACTCTCTTTAAATCCTGGCAAGCACTGATCACACTTAAAATATGGATCTCTTGTAGTAGGAATACATGTCTTATTTTCTTTTCTGCATTTATCAATTACAGTCTGATTACTTTTGCAGAGATCTAAAAAGTTATAATGAATTCAGTAATATTTAAATATAAACTGAAGTTAGAAAAAAATTTTACTTTTACAAATATGCCAAAAATATTTATTGATTATGAATTATTACTACTAAATTACCTATTTTAATTTATAACGGTACAGTATAATAATTTTCACTCTAAAAATATAACGAGAACATAGTTCACCTCTACCTATAGATAAATTCGCCATCAATAAAAGAATTAAATATTTTTATGAAATTTATTATCTATTTTTAAATAAATGCATATATGAATGTTTTTCAAAATAACTAATTTCAAATGCAAATGTCGTTACTTGCTATTCAAAACATGAAAAATTTTATCGCGAAAAGTAAATAAAGAAAAATTTGATTAAAAATCACAAAATTAAAATCGTCGTTTTCACGGTTTCATTTCGTTTGCTCTCCACAATTTTTTTTTTGTAATTAATAAAATTTGTTGTTTGAAATTACAAATTTTATTAGTTAATTAAAAACATACGCGAAAAGTAAAATAAAAAAAAAAATTTGTTTAAAAATCACAAAATTTAAATCGTTATTTTTACGGTTTCATTTCATTTGCTCTCCACAATTTTTCGTTTGTAATTAATAAAATTTGTTGTTTGAAATTACAAATGTTATTAGTTAATTAAAAACATACACCAAAAATACAGTTATTTGTGATGTTGTTGCAAATGACTGAATTAAAATGTAATATCGATTTTAAAAACTTTTTCTTATAAAGTGTTATATTTGACGATTTATAACGATATAGCAGCGCACATAACTGTCGCCTTTTGAGGAATAAGAACTTGTAAAGGAGTCAATGTACGACCGTTATTTTATGTTTTTCGACATTATTTTTAGTTAGTTATTTTCTTTCCGGGGGTCTTTTTTATTTAAGGACAAACTCCTAAGCACATGTAACAAAGTCAAAAAAGGCAGACTTAGTTTGCATTAGTGACTGATCCTGTAACGCAAAATCATGTAAATTAGGACATTGCGGAGCTACACTGAACATTGGATAAAAGAAAGCACATCCAATACAGCTGGTGATGTAGCTCCTGGTTGACGAACGATTTAGACGCGTCTCTGAGAAGCGATTAGCATAAGCTGTATACTTTGATGTATGTCTCTTTATGAGGTGGAGGTGAAATTTTTGGATTTGATATTATATGAAGTATGATTTTTTGAGTAATTGTTGATTCTTTTTGTTATTTAGTAAATTTGTCAAATATTCAATTAGTTAACTAGTGGTACAATTAACCAATTGTTTTTTATTATTTCAATATAATAAAAATTATATTCATTGTAAACTGTTACTTATATGTGGTTGTTAAATTATTATTATTATTATTATTATTATTATTATTACTGCTTTTCAGTTTAAAAATCCAGGCCTGGTACTTGAACCCTAACATTATGTAACCCCCTTTTTTTGTATGGTGCGTTACAAATGTTTTCCACAGTTCCTTTCGTTTTTAGATTTTCGCGTTTTTGAACGAAAGTGAGAAGTTGGTGCGTTGATATCATTCAGTATTCGCACTTTGAGCGAGTTGTGATAGTTTTTCATTTAGACTGTGATTTTTGAATTGTACTTTCTTCTAACATACAGCTTCAATTGGGAAAACACTTTGTTTTAATCAATTTGTAAACAAGTCAGTAATCCAATATTATTACCAACATTTAAGATCCTGTTTTATAGTTGTAACTATTGAGTGAAAATAGATATAAAAAATTTCTAATAAATCTTTTTATACGAATGTACCTTAAATTTTTTGTATAGATATTAATGTGGATATTTTATTTGTCTTTTATTCTGACAAACAGATTACCGAATGGTATACCAATTTATGTCAAAACATTGATTTGTTGAATTTTTACGTCTGTGAAGTTGGCATCTCCACTTGCGTTTTTTAATGCAATTTATTTATCAGTCCGTCAAAAAAAAATTATAGCCCTTTCAAATTTTGGGCAGTTTTACGTAATATCACTTCAATTGCGTTTTTCGAAATAATTTATGACATTCGTTTGCCAACCGTTTTCCCATGTTTGCCCAATAAAAAGTTTCGTTTGTTCACCCTTCAAACAAAATTTAAACCCATTCAAGTTTTGGGTAGCTTTTACATGACATTTAACATTATTGTACGACTCGTGTTTATGGAGTGTACAATTGTTCGAAATAAGTCAAAGGCAATGGTAAAAACTACTGAACTAACTTTAATTATAATAATTAAATATGTACAAAGACTAGGCAGCCATCTTTCTGCTTTGTCTTATCAAAAAAACAACTAGTGCCACCTCCTTTTTTTTTCTTCTCCTCGCAGAATTTCTTTATAAAAACTTCTTACATCTCGGCTACGACTGCTTTTAGACAAAACAATAGCTTTTGTTTAACATTCTTCTCTATCTTCTAGAGACACTAGTAACAGTTATTTTTGTTTGTAGCTTCTTTCTTATGCTTAACATCATATTCATATTCCTGTAACTGTAAAGCTATGCGAGCGAGTTTTCGTCCAAGTTTTCTTTTAGTTTTCAAACAACCGATTGCCCAGTTATTAGTGTATAGGATAAATTTCTTTCCAATCAAATAATATCGAAATCTTTCACAGATGGCCCAGTGTACTGCGACCCCTTCGAGCTCGGTCGAATGAAGAATGCGTTCTGTATCACTGGTACTTTGACTTGCATGCTCAACAACAACTTTCTTTCCATTTTGTACCTGCATAAGTACTGCTGCGATGCCTTCTTGACAGGCATCAGTGTGTACCTCAGTTACAGCATCAGGGTCAAAGTGGGCAGGTATAGGTGCTTCAATCCGACATTGAATTAATCTTTTAAAGCTATCTTGAGCTTCTTCGTTCCATTCATGACTGTTTACTTTCATCATTTGTCTTAATGGTGCTGAAATCAAGGCATAGTTTGGAATAAACCTCCTGTAGTACGACATAAGTCCCAGGAAAGATGGTAACTGTTTCTTGGTCGTAGGTGTTTTTATGTGACTAACAGCCTCTGTTTTCTTTAGATTCGGTCGTTTACCATCTCCATTCATTAGGTATACCAAACAAAAAATTTCTCTTAATCCTCATTGGCATTTCTGTGGTGATATCCTTAAATGAGCTTTTGCTAATATTGTTAGTACTGTTTTGATTAATTTCTTCTGGTGTTCGTAATCTGATGGAAACAAAATGATGTCATCTAGGTAAAGTACTATCCCTTCTTGTCCTTGAAATAATTCTGACATCGCCCTCTGAAAAGTGGCTGGAGCGTTACATAATCCAAACGGCATTTTGTTAAACTCGTACAATCCGTCTGCTGTAATAAACGCTGTCTTATGTATATCTTCTTCTGCCATCGGAATTTGCCAGTAACCACTTAAGGTCAAGAGACGAAAAATATTTGGCATTATGTAACTTATCTAGAATATCATCTATTCTTTGTAATGGAAATGAGTCTTGTTTTGTCTTGCTATTCAGGTCCCGATAATCAATACAAAGTCGTATTTTTTTCGTAACATGGTGAAGTTGTTTGGCTAATACGACTGGAGATGCATACTGTGAATTTGACCTTCGTATAATGTTTAATGAAAGCATTTCCTTTATTTTTTCATTAATAAATTCTCAATCACTCCAAGAATAATGGTATGGTGTTTTCCTTACTGGTGTTTTGTCTGTCAATTCTATACGATGATGAACTCTATTATATTCTCCCGGTTCATTTTGCAATATACTGTCATATTATCTAATTAACAGTTCAATTTTCTTCCTTTGTTCTTCATTTAACATTGATTCCTGGCTCTCTGTACTTTGAAGTATGAATTCCTCTGGATTTGATAGTTCGTCACATTCCTCGGGTTGGGAATGATAGTTCCATTGGTCTTCAAACGTAGTCTTACTCTCCGTTGTATGTATTGCTACAGCACTAGGAAGTAACAAGCATGATTCTTGTATTGCTTCTTCAATGGGAGGTTGTGCTGCAATCACATTACCATCTCTTGTGACTATTTCACATTTATCTTTCTTCAATATCACTTTCACTCCTGCTTGGCCAATCCAATGTATTCCCAAAGTCAAAGGAACTGCGTTGTTCTCGAACACGGCCGTTTTCACTGTGGTGACTTGGCCTTGCAACCGAATAGGTAGATCAACAAATCCAATTGGTTTCACCTTTGTCATGCCAAAGCCAGTGAACTCAGTGGTGTTGTCATCTAACATCCTTATACCATCAGGTAATTGATCCCGACGAATTATTGTACGACATGAACCTGTATTAACAAGGGCTCTTATCTTTCCTATCATTGACACTTCAACATTAATATATGGGCTATGAACTTTACAAGCGTTAGCATTGATGTTTAGAGCATTGTTCTTTTGTTTTTTTTCTTGCTGTCTTTAATCTCTTTTGAGACTTCTCTTTCAGCTTTATATTCATTGGTCTGTGCAATATTTTCATTTGGACATGTCTTGGCTAGATGTCCTAACTGTTGACATTTGTAACATCGAGTAATTTGTAAAGGCATCTGAGCATTCCACTTGGGGTCTCTTCTTATTGACTTCTCGTCTGTACGTTTAATAAAATCAACTGCAATAGCCGGATCCTTTACTCGAGCATTAGTATTATTTGAGAACTTATGAGGTTGTTGAACTTGAGTCTTCATATGCATCCTGGCCTCAGTCTCTTGCTCATCTATCTTGCGTGCTATACGTTGTAGTTCAGCAATACTGTGCACATCATGAGTAACAATGGTAACTGTGTATTGTTTATTTTTTATTCCGTCCAGCAAATAATCAATTTCGTCAGCTTCAGTAACATTTACAGGACAGTTGGTATGCAATAAACACAGCTTAGCATAGAAATAATCTGTGAGACTCTCATCTTGTCTTTGTTCTCTTTCTTTCACTCTGTCACACCACATTCTCAACGTCAGTCTTTTACCAAATTCGCTTTTTAAGCTTGTCTTCCATTCAGTCCAATTGTTAAGCTGGTAACCAATTGCTTTATGCCAGTTTTTCGCTGCTCCTCTCAGTTTGCTGATGGCTAGCGGAAGAACTTGGGTCTCAGCTAGTCTCTGTTGATTTCGAGTCAATTCAATATAATTCAACCATTCGTCAGCACTCTCTGTAGTAGTACCACCAAATTCAGGAAGAGAACTTGTCAAATCAGGTACAGTTTGGACTTCAATAACTGTCTCCTTTAAGTTTCGCACTGCCTGTTGCTGGTTATCTATTAATAATATTACTTTTTCCATTAGCGTTTGCATCATATTCATAGGATTTGGATTTACAGCTTGATCTTCGGAAGGAGATTCGTTAACGACTTGTTCCTCTTTTGCCTTGTTAGTTTCGCTAACATTCTCTTTTTCACTTAACATTGCGCTAGTTAATCGTTCTATTAGTTCAGATTTTTTACCAACTCGTGATAATTGCCTTTTCTCCAATTCCTCTTTCAAATATTCAATGGTCCTTCCTTCTAAATCATGTTTAATTTCTTCAACCGCAGACATATTAGCTTCTAACCGAATCACGATCGTCAACTTAAATTCTTTACTTTTTTCTAATATCGGCGCTAAATCTTTAAGCTATTGCTTCCTAGAGTTAGCTCTTAAGCTTTTCTATAACTTTTTGATTCGGTTACGACTAAAGTTTTACACTTTTAACTTCAATCTTAAACTTCAAGACTTCCTACCTTCGTCCGTGCGCCTTACTTGTTTTGGCTCGTTTCTTGTAGACGTGGTTGGTAGCGGCACATCAGCTAATCCTGTCGACTGCGCCAATTCTTGTACGACTCGTGTTTATGGAGTGTACAATTGTTCGAAATAAGTCAAAGGCAATGGTAAAAACTACTGAACTAACTTTAATTATAATAATTAAATATGTACAAAGACTAGGCAGCCATCTTTCTGCTTGGTCTTATCAAAAAAACAACTAGTGTCCCCTGCTTTTTTTCTTCTCCTCGCCTCCTCGCGGGATTTCTCTATAAAAACTTCTTACAATTACACTTATACTTTGCTGTGTAAAACTATATAAAAATAAATTTTGATTATGCAAATAAAGTATTTGTAAATTGTTACTTTTAGTTTAACATATTGTTTTTTCTTCTGAGTTAGTTCTGAAGATTCTGTTCTTACTACAACAATCTCGCTTCTAATTTTATTTGTTTATAATACAGTGATATGTACGTACATATATATAAATTTGTTTATTTATTATTATAAACAAACGTCGATAAATTGAATTTTAGTGAATGTTTCTATCCTAATTTTTAAACTTGTTTAAACGTATAAATCATAACTTTAATGTTTTAAGTTTACTAACTTCTTTTTGGGGATTTAGATATTTTTTTGTCGAGCCTTGTCGAGAAACTATGTAAAAATTATTTTCTTGAAATTATTATTATTTTGTAATAACTTATAATAAGCAGACAGATTTTTATACATAAGCAAAATAAACAAATGACAACGGCGACAAATTATAAAATTGCAAGATACATTCTAGATTTAAAAACTACTTTTTGCACGTTTTGAGAATGTACTGAAATTTGAACTGGATCGAAAAAGAAGCTACTTTATAACGAAAAATATGAGATGAATAAATAGTAGAAAATAGTAGTAAATAGTAGAAAATTGTCTACTCTTTCGTTTCAACACATTTTTCGTTATTGTTGAATTGCAAAAGAGAAGAGATACATACGTTTAAATGGATCAGAAATCCCTATGCTTAAATTAACACAAATTAGAAAATTGTCCTTAAATCATTTAACTAAAGCAAATAATGCTTTTAATTTACTATGCTTAAATTTTGGCTTTTTTGTAATTCTAATCACACGGAGATACATTAATTGAATATGTGAATGACGCTTTGCAAGCATAACATCTAATTATTTAGAAAATTTATTCACAAATGAGATATATTAGGTCAGTCCATAAGTTCGTGCGTATTTTATGACCTTGTTTTGCTGTTAAATATGCCAGTCTAATGTGATACTTTTTACACTGAAGTGTTAAATTGGATCTCATTCATATAATACTGTTCAGAATTGGGAACATTTGTTTATTTTCGTTAAAATTGAAGTAACAGATGAATATAAGAGACATGTTTTATACTTTTTATTTTTAAGTGGCGAGAATGCTACAAATGCAGCCAAAAAATTAAATACTGCTTATAATCAAACTGTAACAAGTGTAAGGACTGCGCAGAAGTGGTTTGAAAGATTTAGAAATAATGATTTTTGTGTGAAGGATAAGGCTCGTACTGGAAGACCCGTTGACTTTGATGATGATGCTCTCTCTGCACTAGTTGAAGCATAACCATCTTTAACAGTTGATGAAATTGCGGAACATTTAAATTCATCCCATGGAACTGTTCATAGACATCTACAACAAATCGGAAAAGTTTCAAAGCTAGGAAAATGGATACCACATGAACTGTCAATAGCTAACTGACAACAACGTCAACTGCTCAACTCCAAAGCTTCAACTGGGAAATTTTACCTCATCCAGCATATTTGCCAGATATTGCTCCCGGTGATTATCATCTGTTTCGGAGTTTGCAGAATTTTTTAAAAAGAAAAACTTTTGAGGATGAGAACAATGTAAAAAATGCTATTTCTGAATATTTTGATTCAAAACCGAAATCATTTTACAAAGACGGGATTAAAAAGCTACCATCAAGATAGGAACAAAATAATACAAAAGATAAAGATAGGTACAAAATAATGGTGAATACATTATAGATTGAAATAAGATTTAATTAAAATTTTTTGTTGCTTTTTTTGTAGATAAAAATGCGCACGAACTTATGGACTTACCTGATAATATCTTAAATCTCATATTTAAATATGCAATGTAAAAATTAAGAGTAAAGGATTGATTTCGCTCTGTCAAGGGTTACAGAATAAAAATTTTCACATTATTATCCTAATGCTAATAATGCTCTGATAATTCTTTTTGCACTTGCTTTAAATTTTACAGCTGAACGTTCTTCATTATGTTGAAAAAAAATAAAAAATCTACTTATGCTCTAATACGGTAGGTAGTCAATCTTGTTCCTACCGCCTACTAGTGGGCAATTCGAGCTTTCGTGGTGAACGGTAGAGGTTTTGTCCGATGCTGAAGCTACTTTCCGTCATCATTGCACATCTATGACTCACTGACACAGCAGGTTGTACTGCACTCTAGTGCATGTAACTAGGGCGGGGTGTAACAGCGTTCATCACTCGAGTTGAGCTCGTTTCGTGGTGGGGCCAGCCTTGCCAGATTTGGCTACCATTTTTTTCAGTTTGGCGTAAAAAACATATGGCGCACTGGCAAAAGTTGTCTGTTTATTATAAACATATGCAAAGTAAAAATAAAAAAATAATAAATATAACTACGTATTTTTAATAAACCTCCACTCAAAAATTACCAGTATTTTGCAGTTGCGTTAAATTAAGTTGCTGCTGAACAGGGTGGGTGGTTAGAAAATTTTACTATCAAGAAAGATACAAAAGTGGGCGGTAGGTATAAAAAAGTTGACTATCCCTCTAACATGACTAAAAATCATATCAACGCACTAGCCATATTATGCATAAAAGCCAAAACTGTGGAAAAATTAGATAACCAGTTAATCAATTTGCTCAAGGAAAGAGTCGAAGAAAATGAATCAATAATTAATGAGTAAACTTTATTTCTTCGGAATTTAAATTATTACATTAATGTTAAAATTTTCTTTTAAATATTAATAGAATTTTATTGCAGATTAGCAATATATTTCTTGAAATTCAGTTCAAAATCAAATTAGTGTGAGAAGCTGAGCCGTGGGTACGAAGTAATTTAATACTCTTGTATCACTTAATCGGCGTCTATCCCGTGAGAATAGTCCTCGGTTGTCAAAAAGAATGGCTTTTCCTAATTCAAGGAAAATCGAGTGCGGAGGGACTTACAGATTTAAGTTAATTTTAAAATGAAATTGGTTGATTTCGTAATCGCCCTTTTTCTTTTATCAGGATTCCCGACACCAGTTAGTCAACTTTAGAATACGCGGACTAACACGCGTGTGGAGATGATAACACGGATTTGATTCAGACACTTGAGCGACATTTCTTAAACAAATAATAAAAAGAATTTACCAAACAAGAATAAAGAAAATTACACAAAAATGGAAGAATTCAATAATTAAAAATAAGCGATTGAGAGAGAGAGCTCAAACGTTTATAGACAATAATACTTTATCTACTTCTGTACTATATTTATATACTTTAGTTCGTGGAGAAGTCTTGATTGGCACAATATTAAAAGTTTTCTTCTATTCTTATTAACTCGGACTCATATTAAAAATCGAAGGATCGAATATGGACGTTAGCCTTTTGGATACGGTATAGAATACGTCTTTCCTCTATGAGATTCCTAGATATAACTCCTAACTAAGGGCGTTGGCCATGGGGATAGTGTACGGAATACGTCTTCCCTCCATGGAGTCTTCTGGCGAATAATGCAAAAATCTCTCTATTCCATGGGAGTTTCCTCCAATCCGTATGTTGTATTTTCTCCACGTGACCAGAGGAAAGGGGATTTATCGAGGGGTCGACAATTCTCAGGGTGTTGAGATTTTTGGTAAATAAGTGGAAAACAGAAGGATGTGTCAACTTCCGTTAAAGGAAGTGACTTTTTTATCAGTTTTCCCACGTTAGAAAAACGATATTTTCACACCAAACTGAAAAAATATTTTACTTCATAATTTTAATTTTATAATTAAATTATGACTTAGTCCCAGGGACTATTTGGATCTCACATTAGCTTATTTTTAACTGTTAAAAATTATCCATAATTCTATATTTTATTTCCCCTCCTATTCCATATTATTGTATTTATATAAATACGAGATACATTAAGTTGATTATAAATAAAAGCATTCAATAGAAATTCATACACAGATGTTAGTAATTTATATTTAATATAAGAAAAAGAAGATTCAGGGCAGTAAATACGTATATATTATTAAAAAATGAATGAACTGGTGTCATTGCAAAAGCGTGTTTCTCGATAACTAAATAGCCATGCATTTGTATATTTCAAAATACTAAAATTTTTCATTCAAAAAAAGTATTTTTAAAACCTAAATACTGTTGTGAAGAACGTAAAGCCGATTTTAATGCTTATCACTTTATATTGATAGAACCCCCTTATAATAGTGATATTACAATAAATGTGACAACAGTAGATACACGTGGTATCCCACAAATTTTTTTTTAAAAAAAGGCTAAGAAAAATAAGTAAAGAAAAAAAATAAGTAAAAGAAGAATCACGTGAAAATTTAAGAAAATAATTGTTATATAAAATCGCGAAGCAGTGGTGAGGTAAAGCAGCCGAATATCTTGCATTTGGTTACAACTAGTGCGACTAGTTAGTCGCAAAATGTAAGGTGTTTGTTGTCACACTTCAAAAAATTAAACAAATCGTATGAGATATATAAGAAAATATATTAAATACTTTAAATCAAAAAAATTATGTAAGATCATTTTTATTGTATTTATTGGTCTTCAATGCAAATGCAAACTTTAATTAAACGAAAACGGAAAATTCGAACTTAATTAATTAATAATAATACGGGACTATTAATGAAAGGAATTATAAAACTGACTGGGGAAATCAAACATATTTTTCTTTACCAAGTGATAATGGAGGAAGAAAACAATATTTAACCAATATGTCAAATTATTTCAGAACATGATACCAATTTAATAACGTACTGACTGAAAAAATTTCTTACACAGCAAACATTTCCAAAGAAGCAGTTTCAGATTACTCAATGACTTTTTTAAGTGCAATAAGTTTAAGTTTTAATAATGCTAGTTTAAAAATAACATTTCATACTGTTTTCGTTTAATTCTTGGTGAAACTCTGCAGCCTTCTATTAGACACTGTGTAAGAATGGATGCTGCTTATGTTATAAATATTATTTGTCGTAAAAAACCTCTTGTTGGCTTTTACTCGAAAATGAAAGATTCTTATGTCAGTTAATGTTAATGTAATGCATAGGGTTAATGTGAACTTGCAATAGTATAAATTAATTTGAAGAATTGTTAATTTCCATATTAATTGTAGCCTATAGTGAATATGATGGTAAAGATAATGATAGTAACGATAACATATGCACGATTAAGCATAATTTTTATTTAATAAAATAAAAACGTTTGTAATTTCTGTGAAAATATAATTGAGAATTACCAAAGTTGCAATTTAACAGTTTTAAGGAAAATGAAAACTATCGGCATTCATGTTGATAATATCAGTCGGTAAGTCAAACGAGATGTCCACCTTAGTTCAAATACAAATACAAACAGAATGAATCCGTGTTATTCACCTCAATTTGCAAGTACAGTGGGTGATCGGTTAACGAACAGTTCAGACAGCAAACAAATCAGATAACGAACACTTTCGCGATTTTTATGTTCAACACAAAAAGAAATGACATAAAATATGGTATACCGATTGATTTTTCCTTGTCTTCAGGTAACAATTCGAAACCTCTCGGAACGCGGGTGATGCTCAACCCGATATCGATCAGATATTATTTCTCCAAACTTTGAAACTTTGAAACTTAGAATCATCCTTAAATAAGTAACCGAGGTCTTGTACAAATAATTTAAAAAACAATATATAAAATGGGAACTTTACTGAAAATAAATCTTATTTTACTTTCGGAAACCTAACATAAAAATAAAAGTGTATTGAAAATAAAAAAAGTACAAAAAAATTAAAAAAAAACAAATTTTAAACCGTAAACAACAGCTGAAGTGAAAAATCACTATATTTAAAAGCATCTAATGATATTGAAAAGATTCATGAATAAACTTGACAAAAGTAAAAAAAACTGAATATTGTAAAACAGAAATATTTATTTCTCAATTTCATAATACATATTTCACAACATATAAGTTTATCGTATGATATGCGCTCACTATAAAATTTTTACACATATTCAGTTGCTGAAAAATTTAGCAACGCGCCGAAAATAAAAATTTTTCCCTATTCATTTAAATAATAAAAAAATAAGCAAAATTGTTAATTCAGATATTTAATTACCCAATAGTGCTTTCCATCATAACGTTCTTCATTAGCTAGGCTAGTGCATTAGACTAGATAGCCTGTCAAACGCACTTCGGTCGCTTGTAAATATAATCAAATATGTAACAGCTTTCATCAAAGAAATCAAGATGACTCGAAATTATAATTGTAGGACTTTTTGTCTTTCGTCTTTTTCTCGCCTTCTTCTTCAACAGTTGTCTGGCTTCTCTCGTGATGTTCTCTTTTTCGCCTAATTTTTAGGGTCCATTTACACACAACAGTGACGTGCCGGCAGAGTGACTGTTTGGTGACGCGCTGTCAAGCAATGCACAGTGATGAGTATTTACACACAAAAGTGATGTGACCGTGCTGTCGGTGAGTGGTCATGGACTTTTCTGAGGATGAATAGGCTATTATAGCTATATCATTAGATGAAGAAGGAAAAGAAATGCAATAAAAAAGCGTACAGTACAACAAGTATGGACAAAAAATATTAACAGAATGGGAGTTTCATACTCTATAAAAAATTGAAATGACAAATCTATATTTTTAAAATATTTTCGGATGTCCCAACATGCATTTCATATTTTATTAAACAAAACATAGAAATATTCATTTTGTACCCAATGTCCATGTATTTCGAATAAGATAAATCAAATAAAACAGAATGTTAATGCACGATTTCAATTAAATATTCGTCATCCATTGGAAAAAAAAATTTACTGTCAGTGAAAATATCGTTTTCATCAAATGTTCTTTCATGGTGCGTTCACGCCACTGCCACTGCACAGCACTGTGATGGACGAGTCTGGACAGGGTGGTTTAAAATACTGGCATCTAATTACAGAACAATTCCGTAGCCGTAGTTCTGTTTTTTACCACGAGATGTCGATACTTCGTGACATCAAGAAGCTGGACAAGCATAATTCTGACTGTGGTGACAATACATTACAGTCAGAATTAATTTATTAATTGATTAACGTTTATCATTAAAATGTTCCACAAAACCAAACTCAATTTTCTCCATACGCATCCTTATTTGGTTTCCACGAAATTTTAAAAAACCTAACCGTAGCAATACAAAAGTTAAGTGTATCTTGTGTAATTTGAGTAAAGTCTTTTGAATTGCTAGTTTAAATCCATCAACAAATTATCATCGTCAGTAAAATATTAGTAAACTTTTTGTAGCCTCATTTAACAGACCTGCAATGATTTATTTGAACGTTAGCTAAGAAAAAATGCTACAGTATTTATAAGAAAGATGTTTTTTTTTATGAAAAAGATTTATTGAAAATTATACATTTGCAACATTTTCATATGCACAATTTCTTATTGAATGTTTTCCTTTTGTAAGTACAGTACATTTCTGAACTGAGCGTAGTCACGATTCCATGTGCCAGAGCCGCATGAGTAAAATTTATAAATTCCATGAATTTTTAAACAGTATGCAGCGGCGGCCTTATCCATTGCGAGGCTCTGGGCGGCAGAACTTTGCGAGGCCCTTGTCCTTTGTGCAAAGTATGTGAATTGAAATAGCAGGCACTTATTAATATTAATATATACTGTACTNAGTAAAGGCTCTATGCCTTCATAAAGGACGTACTTTTCCTTTGTTTAAGGGTATTTGGGCAGTTTATTCTCTGTTGTATTCTCAAGTAAACAATACATACAAGTACAGTACAGTATTTTCTGAGGAAACACTCATACTTATTTTTTTAAACCCCATTCCCGATAACCCGGCATTTTCACAAACTCGGCCACCCTTCGGTCCACATTAAGCCGAGTTTTCGACGCTCTACTGTACCAAATTATTTAGAATTTAATTTAAAATAATAGCAGTAAAGTAGCCCAATTTAATCTGGCAATCTTTTGGCATATTACTACAATATCAGGCTTCAGGATGTTTCAATATTTACTAAATTTCAATTCCATAAAAAATTAAAAGTATTTTAGTTTAATATGAAATTTTTTATTGTAAATAATTTCTACAATTTCTGTTTAATCCAATAATCACATTTTAATCATTCATCATTCTCTCACTTATTTATTAACAGATGTTTACAGTAAATAAACAATGATTGCATGACATTTTATTTATTACTGATTTAGTTATAATATTCAAAAATTTATTGGATAAAATATAGTAATTGAATGATACTAAAAATGATATTTTCAAAACAGATGTTTACAGTAAATAAACAATGATTGCATGACATTTTATTTATTACTGATTTAGTTATACTATAAAAAAATTTATTGGATAAAATAAAAAGTTTTAAATATCAACTTTTTTCTACGTGGTTGTTGCGCGAGGCCCCGGGCGATTGCCCTGCTCACCACCCCCTAAGGCCGCCACTGACAGTATGACACAGTTAACTTTAGTTGGTTCTTACCATTCGTAGAAATCTATCAAATACAGTACATAATATTTTTAATTACTACTGAATGAGCTGTTAATATTCATGATAACAATTATTTTAAGCTATATTAATTAAATACAGCATTTTTAAAATTTCAGAAGAAAATTTACTTACCCTTCATAGTTTTGAATTCCAGCGTCTCAATTTCACAGGCAAATCCATGTACTGTAAAGGTACAGTACTTTCTCCAGATGTTCACGTAACCGAAGGAAAGTAGAAAATCCTTCAGAACATGAAGTCTCGCGACAGAATATGGACTTTTCCTCCACCAGGACATGTTTGTTAGTAAGATTTCCTTTTGAGGAGAAGTTCTTATTGCAATAACAACGAGTATTTTCTAATATATCCAACGCAAAATTTTCCATAACAATTTCTTAGCAACGAAGCAGGAATATTTTAAATCCAATTATCCTTGATAAAGTATGGTTTTAAAGCTAAAATATTGACAAATTATTCCAAGCACATCGTACACTACGAGATATAAGCTATCTGAACGTCATGACACTAGCAACATTTCGTGGTAAAAACCAAAACTACGGCTACGGAATCGTTCTGTAATTAGACGCCAATTTTAAAACTAGGTCAAAGATTTCCCACAGGAAAAAATTCACTGCACTGTGCCGGCACATCATTGTTGTCTGTAAATTGACCTTTAACCATCGTCTTCTCTCTACTCGACACCCTCTACCAGCCTCTTTCGTCTCCTTTCGTTAGCAAATAGCACCCTATGGAATTCAGCTCTCCACAGCTCAGCCATCCTGTAGTTTACTCTGTCCTCCAAGAGATTACTGGAATACTAAACACACTTGTACAAAAAAAAAAAAACAAAAACAAAAAGAGAAACATTATTTAGAATGTTCTGAAAAAATTTTCAATATAAGTCAATGTCAATGGGCCATGACTTCATATAATCAGTGCAGTAACAGTCACATTGAGCTCTTCATAATGACCAATTTTCTTAGCCGCATATCTGTCCTTAGGCATCGTCAAAATAAACTTGTAAAGTTCAAAAGGCTTAGATCTTAGTTTAAGTTCTGTTCCATACTGAGTTCTCTGAATTACAACAAAATTGTTGAGCTGATATTTAAAAACTGGTTTTCTTTTTTTATTCCAGAAGTTACTATTTTCGTTATTGATATCACCTTCAACACTACTCTAGCAAAGTTTTGTGTTGCTTAAATAACAACGTGATCTACGATTAAAAAACGACAGAAAAACCGTCATAATATACAACATCGCATAGAACCTCTCCAAATTCCTTTATCTTCATCATGTAGTTCTTGTAATTCACACTCGATATTATTAAGATCCGTCATCTTTCTTCAAAATTTTTGAAGACCCCTGTAATAATAACAAACAAACAGGCGTCTCAATCGTATAGGTCAGCGCTGTCCAACTGGCGGCCCGCGGGCCATATACGGCCCGCCAAATAATTTTTACGGCCCGCGAGTACATTTTAAATTTATGTTACTAAATTATTATTATTAATACTGTATTAAAATTATTTTACTACCGTGTTTACCCGAAAATAAGACAGTGTCTTATATTAATTTTTGCTCTGAAAAATGCGCTAGGTCTTATTTTTTCCAGGAAGAAGAATTCACATTTATTATTGAACAAAAAAATTCCCAAGTCGAACTTAGACGAGAGTGACGTATATCCGGTGTGTCGAACTGTCGCCTTTTTATAGCGTCAACATCGAACTCGCTGACCAATTAGTGCTTACAGACCATAGCACTATTCCCGGCCGACCAATTAGCCATCACCAACCTTCTTGGCCCCCGAAATGTTTGGTGAAGAAAATATGGCCCGCGGGCTATGATAAGTTGGACAGCGCTGGTATAGGTGATGAACGATCATCTCTTTCGTTATCCACCTTAGATGCAAATATCGTGATCATCGTCATCATCCTGTTTCAATTGTCAAAATTGTGTTAGTCCTAACATATCCAATCATCAGTCTATTACCGACTTTCTGGTTACAATAGCATTTAGTTAATGAGTAATTGTCATTTTTATTAAATCGATAGCTATTGCTGTGCCTGTTGATATAATATTTATAGTTAAAATATACATCAGCAATATACTATACGTATAATAATTGAACCATTAAATCGTGATTTCCTTTTACCTACTTTTTGACTATTTCGTAATGTTAAAAAAACTTATATTTCATATAATTTCAGCGTTACTAGTATAAAATTTTAAGTTAAATTTTACAAATAATTCAAAGTTTTTACTCAATGTTAGCTATCGCTTGCGTGTATTGTCCGTGCAGTAATCGTTCAGTGACAATACTTAACTAAAAATACTCGAAAAGCATATTAACTGCAATATAACTGCATTGATTAGTAGCTAAAGCAGCAGCAGTAGTAGTAGTAGTAGTAAGAAAAAATATACTTTTTCGAACAACCTATGTCATAAATAAAAAAGTTGCGGCAGGGAAGAAGTAATCAGTATATAAAGAATTGGAATCCGTAAGCATCTTGACACAATGTTTAATGAAGAAATGCTCATTAAAAAAACAATTACAATAACAAGAATGTTTCAGACGAATACAAGTCGGTAGTTCTATGCATAATGTAATAACGTAAAATACAGTATGAAGATTAATATTTTTACAAGAAATTACATGTTCAGTGCTGCCTGACATATCGCAGACAGTACAAACATCATAACAGATGACAAACATATGTACATTATGCAAATTAACGATAGTACAATAGTTACATGTGAAGTGCTATGTGACAACGACAGATAGCACAAACGTATATACAGTATGCAGTCTAATATTGGTTGTTACATGCCGCGTGCTGTTTGACAAATTGCAGCTAGTTCAAACATAAAAACAAATAACAAACGTATGTACAGTATGCTGATTGACTGTGCATAAACTAGATACAAAGTACGTACATGCTAGGTTCCAAATTACAAGTAGCCAAAAAAATTATCAGATTACAAAGGTACTTACAATTGACATTCCTAGCGTTACTCTAAAAGCATAGACAGTGATTTTTATTCACATGTGGTGTTATCATCGTAGTACAGTAGATTTCCATGATTACGAGGGTACTGCCACTGACTAAGTGCTTCTCGTTTCGTCTGTAAGCACTTTGACGCTCTGAAGATAATTAATCAGATGCTGTACAAGTCTTTCTCATATATTAGGGCTTGCAGAGGACACTGCCTCTTATGGTTGTTACGAAGTGCAGCCTCGATGAGTCTATCTCTGTTGCTCTTGAAGAGTGGACAGTAAAAGCATATGTCAAGGTAGTGTTGTTTGGTTTTCGTGTTGCACCTGTATGTCTCGCTGCCCGTGGCAAAACCCGGTAGAGGTAAGCATTGAAATTCTCATCACCAGTAAGATCTTAAGTCAGGACAAAGTTGGGAACATGATGCCTTCAATTCAGCCTGACAGAAATGTCTTGAATGAAGCCATGTGTGGGACAGCCTGTTATGCAGTAGTTCCAGTCTTGTTGTTAGGTTTGCAAAAGTTAGTTATAGAACCATTTATGGATAGTTGAAAGCGGTATCTCACTGCAAGAACAAAAAAAAAACAATACTGGATCTCTTTTTGCGAGAGTGTCAGGTGCTCTGTTTTTGTTTATTCCAGAGTGGCAACGGATCCAGTTAAAAATGATGTGGTGGTGGTGATGCTTATTACTGTTAAGCATTTACTGAATAATGGTAACATTGTAGCCATTATTATTGGTGTTGTTAGAAATTAAGCGAAGAGCTTTAAAACTGTCTGTATAGATGGTTGGTTTCTTTTCACAAGGGACCAGTCTCCATTGATGTGATAAAATCCCTCGGTAATGTCTTACATGGTCGCCTGTGCGACAGGACAGTATTCACCGAGCTTGAATGCAGACCGGTGAGTAATATCGCCTGTCTTTTTTGTACAGTACGTGATAAAAGCTCGCCACTTGATTCTCTTGCTCGGAACCGTTTGTGTAGATTATATAATCATAGTCATTTTCATATTGTTAAGTGAGGTCCTTGATGTTCATAGTAAAAGTCATATCTAAATAGGAGTTTCGAATTTTCTTAGATGTGCCTATCTTCAAAAAACCTACTCACGATGTTAAAGATTTTATAAGGGTGTGATATTCACGGGGTCGATACATGATTTTTGGCCACCATAAGTTATAAAACGCTCCTTGGAAATCAATTGAAATTAGAACAGTGTTTATTATCTTTCATGGCCTTCTGAATATAATCAATGATCGAGGACAAGGCTGTGGTAATTGACCTACCAGGAACAAAGCCATGTTTTGGTGGCTATTGATATAGTTTACCTTCATAAAATGGTTGGTGTTACAGTAGGTGAGAAGTCTGTCCAGTATTTTACCCATGATTGGCAGAATGTAAATAACTCTGTAGTGTCTTGGGCTAGTAAGTGGTTTTTCACTGTTTTTAATAATAAATTTAATTGAGGCACACTTCCATTCAAGAAAAAAATACCCAATCTGAGAGCACCGATTATATAGTACCATAGACAATGTTTAAAGTGCTACGAATTGCTTTTCGTCATTTTGACCGTTATTGCTTTTTTACCGAAAGTCTTTTTCATTTTTATATTTTTGTTAACTGTGGAAACTTTATTGTAGCTGAAAGGAAGATCGTCGCATGTGTTTGGGGCGTATCTAAAACGGTGTCGTTTTTCTTTGTGAAAAAATATAATCTCGTTAGTTTGGTTATCAATGGGAAAGTGGTGGTCAACAATGGATTTTATTCTGTAACTGAAGGAAATGGTTAGAGTACCATTTGATTTGTGGATTGTCAAGAAAATGTTCGTTTTACACTGATTTTCGAACACAACATAGTAGAAATCGGTTAAGGGTTTATCGAACCGCTCGCAGTGTTCCTTCCAGGCTATATGTCTGTTTTGGTTAATTAAGATATTATAGTTATAAAACTATGCTTTTAGTAACCACATGATCAGAATCGCACACAAGAAACTGATTTACTAAAGCAGAAATGCGCTTCTGATTTTCGTTTATTTAATTTCAGAATATTTCTTTCTCATTAGGAAATTTTTTTACGGTTTAATTTCTAAGATCAATGATACGAAAAATTCTAATAATGGTTGCAGAAAAACACGAAACATATATTATCATTACATACATGCAATGATTATATCAAATCTACGTTCTAATTTTTGTATCACAGCAATGTCGACTCACCTTGACAGGCATCTTCTTTGTATTCTAAACCTGTTTTGCATTTGCAAGTCGGCTTTTTATTGTCATTAATTATACATTCTGCTTTTAACTCCTCACAATGCACTTCCCAACTTTTGCTGTCTTCTTTTATAGATTGACAAGATTCTGCAATAGATTAAACATTTTAGTAATTTTATAAGCATTTCGTGCACAGTTATATTAATTAAATAAATAAAATGTTTACTGACTACTTGAATTACACATAAACTAACAATTTATATTCAATTCATAACACATACGTTACAATATATCAGTCTATCGTATGTTATGCGCTCAGTATAAAATTTTTACACATATTCTGTGGTTAAAAAATTTAGCAATGCGCTGAAAATGAAAATTTTTTTAATTAATAACAATAATGCAATTTGCAATAATAACAAAATTTGCAATAATAACAATTTGCAATAATAACAAAAATAAGCACAACTGTTGATTCATATATTTAATTATTCAATGCTGCTTTTCATGATAACATTTTTCATTAGCTAATCTGAAGAATTAGACTAGGTAGCCTGTCAAACGCACTTTTGGGGCATGTATATATTATGAAATATGTAACAGGTTTTTCAAAGAAATCAAAATGACTCGGAATTATAAAAGTAATTAAAAGTTCTTAAAATTTTTCATACTGTAGCATTTTCATGTTTCGAAATAGCGTGAGAGTTAGACTAGTCGATATTTTTCAGTAAAAATTTATCGTTTTTTGATACTTAAATTTCTTTAAATCCGAGCGAAAACAGCATTTTCAATTCAATTACTAAAAGATGAATGCATCTCTCTCTCTCTGGAGTCACTCCATTTTTCAGGACCTCAATCAGAACACATTACAAATATTCGCCTTTAGTCGATAATAGTAACGTAGCTTATATAAAACATCGAAAACAAAAAACTAGACTCTCCAGATAAAAAAATTAAGTCAAGAACGAGAAAGTCATCGAAAGTCCAAAAGTTCACTTACCCAGCTTTATTCCATGTAAATAATTTAACCGTGCTTTTTCGCTGATTTTTTCGACCGATTTTTTACAGATCCATACTTCGGTTCGTTCAACGTAAGCGCTATAAGCAACGAACATTTAATAGTGAACTGTGCTTATCAACTAACCTATTTCTCCATTTTGTCATATGTACGTTTTGTGATTTCAAGACTTCGATCAATCCGATCTAGGTACTTAGCATCACGCGTAATGATATAAGCTCTTTCATTTGGCTAGGAACCCGTAAACTTTAATACTCAATTACGTTACGCTATATAGCTTTATCGAATTTAAGACGCAATGTAAACGTTATTACGCAACGCGCAGTTATACTATGTATTCGTGTAGATAGTTTACATAAAAAAAAGGTATTTTTCTTTTATAATTAATTAAGCTGTAATGTGCACATTTTTTCGGTTGCATTGTCTCTCAGTCTGTCTCCATGCCGAACTCTAACTATATGCACATGAGATTGCTCGCGCAAAACCGAAACTGCAGTTAAGTAGTTTTTTGTGTCTGCCTTAAAATTCGCAATCGAGTCAGTCCTAGCATAGCCTTCGTCTGTCTGGTGCCGACTTTCTGGTTACAATAGCATTTGGTTAATGAGTGATTGGCATTGGCATTTTTATTAGGTCGATAGATATTGCTGTGCCTCTTGGTATAATATTTATAGTTAAAATATACATAAGCAATGTACTGTACGTATAATACATGAACCACAACATCGTTATTTCCTTTTACTTACTTTTTGATTATTTCGTAATGTTAAAACAACATATTACATATAATTTCATCGTTAGTAGTATAATATTTTAAGGTAAATTTTGCAAATAATTCGAAGTTTTTACTCGATGTTAGCTTTTGCTTGCATGTATTGTCCGTGCAGTCATCGTTCGGTAACAATACTTAACTAAAAATACTCGAAACGAATAAATTATTGTAATATTAACTGCTTTAATAAGTAGCTGCAGCAGCAGCAGTAGTAATAGCAGTAGTTGTAGTAGTAGTGGTAGTAGTTGTAATAGTTGTATAAGTAGTAGTATTAGTAGTAGTAAGAAAAAATGTACTTTCTTCTACAACTTGTGTCATTATAAAAAAAAGTTGCGGTGAAGAAAAAGTCGTGAAAATATAAACGTCGGCCTCTCTATTATATGAAGTACGATTTTTTGAGTGATTTGTTGATTCTTTTTGTTATTTAGTAAATTTGTCAAATATTCAATTAGTTAACTGGTGGTACAATTAACCAATTGTTTTTTTTTCTTATTTCAATTTAATAAAAATTATATTCATTGTGAACTGTTACTCATATGTGGTTGTTAAATTATTACAGTATTATTATTATTGTGTTTAATGGGTTTTACCCGGTTCACACCGATGGCTGTGTACTATGCCGGACCAAAGTCAAGGCATAGCAACCAAAATAAAACTAAAATTAAATAAGGGTGTCATTGTCAGTGTCTGTATTCAGGAATTTCCTAACAATATGGCATGTACTCAATATAGCCTTCTGTAGTGTTATGTATGTATTTCTATTCAATTGTAATGTTCCCAGGCTTTTGTGTAGTGTGTGTGGTATCACACCTGTACAGGAGAGAACGACAGGTACAATAAGCACCCTATCCATCCTCCACAGATGCCTTATTTCCTGGGCAAGTTCTGTGTACTTGCTAATTTTTTCAGTGCATGTGTTTTGTACATTGTGAGTGTTTGGAATGGCTATGTCTATAATGTATGTGATTTTATTGNCTTGCTAATTTTTTCAGGGCATGTGTTTTGTACATTGTGAGTGTTTGGAATGGCTATGTCTATAATGTATGTGATTTTATTGTGTTTGTCAATGAATGTGATGTCTGGTCTGTTGTGGTAAATTATTTTATCTGTAATTATAGCTCTGTCGTAGTACATTTTGTGTGTGTTGTTTTCCAATACTGTCTGTGGTATATATTTGTAGTATGGTTCCTGGATGTCTGCCAATTTGTGTTTCTTTGCAAGCTCTTGGTGTATTATATTTGCTACTTGATTATGTCTATGTAAGTAATCTGTCTGTGCCAAGAGCTTGCAACCAGAAGTGATGTGTTGTATAGTTTCTGGCATGATGTGACATTTTCTGCATTTGTGAGTGTTGTATCTTTGAGTATGTGTTTTCTGTTGTTTCTAGTATTTATGACCTAATCCTGTATGGCAATCATGAACCCTTCAGTCTTCCTAAAGAGGCATCCTCCCGAGCTAACCAGCTTGTTTGAGGCAGTTTTGTAAACAAAATCCTTGCCCAGGTCATAAGAATGCTTGACATAAAGTGCCTTTCGAGCCCACGATTGCTTGATTGTGCCTATGCTTTTTATATGCTGCGTCATGTCTGTATGATGTGAGTGTAAATTTAATGCTGTGTTATTTGAGTCTGCTAGAGTTACTGCTTTATGTAACTGTGATGTTTCTTGTTTCTTGTAGAAAAACTCTCGCAGTGACTGTATTTGTTTGTAGTGAAGGTTTATAATGTCAATCAGGCCAAGTCTGCCATCTTTAGAAGGGTTAATCTTTCTATGGCGGATTTAAGATGATGTTGTTTATGCTTAGTAAGTGTTGTTCTTGTTTTCCTTTGGAGTTGCTCGAGATCTCTGTGAGTCCAATGTATAACTCCAAAAGAGTATGTGAGTACTGGGATGACATATGTGTTTATTGCTTTAACTGTGTGTTTTGCATTTAGCTGTGTTTTGAGAATGGAATTTAACCTACTTTGGTATTCTTTAATTAATCTTTGCTTTATTTGTGTATGTTCTGTTAGTTTGGCCTGTTGGAATCCTAAATACTTGTAGAACTCGCCCTCTTCTATGGATTCAATAACGTCTCCATTTCCAAGAGCAAAATCTTCTTTCTTCAGGACTCCTTTTTTCCATGTGAAGTCTTTTGCATTTGTCTAAGCCAAACTCCATTTGTATGTCCTTGGTATATGAATGTGTGATTTGTAGCAGCTGCTGTAGTTGTTGTTGTGTGGATGCATAAGGTTTTATGTCATCTACGTACATGAGACGTGACAGCGTAAACTGTGTTGTTTTTTCATGTCTGATATTGTAGCCATATTGCGTGTTGTTTAACATGTTGGATAATGGGTTCAGGGCTAGGCAGAACCAGAGAGGACTCAAGGAATCTCCTTAAAAAATTCCTCGCATAGTAAATATTTCGTTTGTTTGTATGGAAGTGTTACTAACCCTGAGATGTAGTGTTGTTCTCCAGTGCTGCATACTGTTTTGAAAGAATGCAATGAGTGATGGATGTATTTTGTACATGTGTAGAATATGTAGCAGCCAACTGTGTGGAACACTGTCAAATGCTTTTCTGTAGTCTACATATGCCATGTGTTTGTTTCTGTGTTGTTTGTGTGCTTGCCGTAGAATGACTGAATCTATGAGTAACTGTTCTTTGCATTCCCTGCGATTTTCTACGGCAACCTTTTTGTTGTTCGGTAAGAATGTCGTGTTCTTCAACATGTTTGTATATTTTGTTTGTGGTAGAGGATGTCAATAATTTGTAGAGTGTTGGAAGACATGTAATTGGTCTATATTGTGTGGGGTCTGTAGTGTTGTTGTTTTTAGGTTTCATGTAGATGATGCCCTGTGTAAGAAAATTTGGCATGTCTTGTAGGTCGATGATGATGTGTGTTAGATGTTTAGCTAGTTTCTGGTGCAGTATTGTAAACTTTTTTACCAGAAATTGTGAATGTTTTCTACACTAGGTGTCTTCCAGTTGTGTGTTCTGTTAACAGCGTAGCGGATGCCGTGTACGTTCATTTCAGCACAAGTTTGGTATGTTATGCAAGTTTCTGTTCTCCTCCTCGATCCAGCCTACATCTACATTTAAGATTTCTTGAAAAATTGGGAGGATGACAGAACAACGGTCTTTGAATGGCATCCAAACCAGGTTGAGGTTTCACCGGCTTGGGAATCTCTACGACGACAATGCTGTTAATTGCTTCAAAAATTCCTGAAGAAGAGAGAAACGCAATCGACAACATTAGACAGATTCTTTAACACATCAAACAGAAAAATAGCATGACTAATAAAAATGAAAGACTGTGTATAATTGTATATTTATTATTACATATAAATAAACATAGTAAGAAAGTATATAATTTTTTATTTATTTTTTGGGTTTTCCAAAACGAATTAATCAAATTCCAATAAAAATCTACGGTAAATCAATAATCAGTTAACGAACAATTCGGATTGCGAATAAAGTCTTGGAACAGATTATGTTCGTGAACTGATCGCCCACTTTATATTATTGAAACTTGCTAAACAATTTTCTTTAAGGACTAAGGTTATGAAAACTCATTTTCGTTTCCTAGCAATCGTACCATCTTTTGAGCTGTTCGAATCCTACTTTAAAAACTTAAATTTAGGAAAATACTTCAACTATTGTATGCCAACGAATTACGAAATATAATGAAACATAGCAGATCAATTGAAAACATCAGTAAATTAAAACGCGCCACTAAGAAATATAAACGTTTAGTATCTGCATGAACAAGTTGATTTGTTTCATACAAAAAAGTCTGATTGAATTCATTTAGAAACAACAAAATATTTAATGAAGAATAAGCAGCACATTTGACGAAGTGGGTAATGATTACGATATCAATGAAAGTGGTTTAATGGAAGAAGAAAACTGGTGCAATTTAATTTAAAATGTCGCAGCGAAAAAGCTACAATTACGCATAAAAACAGAAAAATGAAAATATTTTTACAATTACAAATAATAGAGATAAACAAGATTGCGCGAAAAAAATAAAAATTTAACTGACGAAATTATCTTCAACGACAACTTAGAAGCATTCTTTAACAAGCCATCTAGATCTTGTACCAAAAACAAACAAACACACAAACAAAAAAGATAACATAGGAACATTGCCGAAAATAAAGCTAATTTCACTTTTGGTACAACTGATAAGAACATTAAACATTTATTGAGTGTAAAAAGTATAAAACAAAAGTAACAAACAACATATTTTAATTGAAAACAACGGACGAAATAAAAACGGAAAATATTTGAAAGCATGTAGTGAAATTGAAATGATTCGTCAATGATTTCAAAGACAAAGATTCAATATTATAAAATGGAAGTACAGAAAATTCTCGTTAATTAGATAACAGGATACGAACTATCCCGTTAGTTCGTAACCGTACTTTTTTCTCGGATTTACAGATGTAGAGATTTACATGTTAAGAAATTCGGTTAGTTCGAAATATGGCTACTTTGAAATTTCAAGTGAATATTTCGTCTGAACTGTCATACGCGTATGTTAACTCGATCGTTTACATCGAAGTGTCTCCATGATAATTATAAGAGAACAATAGACCAAGAACAAATTTAATCTGGTCAATATGACTGCTTTTATAGTAAAACATTTCCGGGTGTCACCTTACTTGTGATAATGAGATAAGAGAATAAAAGATCCATGGGTGTCACCCATGGACATTTTATTCTCTTATCTCATAAAATACGGCTGGTTTTCAGGATTGCAAGAATGGACTACGAGTAACGAATTGAGATATTTGTTGGTCTTTATGTTATTACATTTGGGCGACTTATTTCTTTTTGGGCTAGTTTAAAAATAATTTGGACTACATTTCAAGGAATTTTGCTTTTTTTTTTTATAAAACCTCTCTGGTAACCTGTTAGGTTCTCTCCGGACACGTGCTGTTTACTTGCAGTTTGTGAGATGAGCGGAATTTTTCGGTTAATTAATTAGATTAATTGTAACACGTATTTACTAAATTGAAAAAAAAACCAGGTCTCCACCTAGCATTTCCGTTCCTCTCTGGTCAGAAAAACAAAACGATCGAATATCTTGGAAAAAGGAACAATCTTGTCCGGTGTTTTAAGTAAGTTTCTAAGATAATTTATGCGATAAGAAGAGTCGTAACACCTGGCAGAGATTATCAACAAAGCGGCCGGATCATTAAATTGTTACGGCCCACTTCGGCAAAGGGGATGACACATTTTGAACTTAGAATCACATTACCTGATTTTACTCCTATACTCAGTGAGGATAAAAAGATTTGACTTCAGAAGTTCGGGGTGGACTCCACCATATAAGCAGGTGGCCGAAGACTCTTATCCAGCTACTCTCCGGACGACTCGTTTCTCCGAACGTCTCTTTTCCAAAGCATTCTCCGGCTGTCTACAGACAAAATATTTGAAGACTACTCGCTCTCCGAACAACTCTTTACAGAGATATTATACTCAACGATTCATTGTAAACTTCCTCTCTTAATTAGCGTATAAGTATTTAGATATAAGATAGTTTGTATCTTAGGCGTATTATCAGACAGAAATGGTTCTTATGCCTGTATGTAAACCTAGTATATTAGTTTAATGTAACTTTGGCTTATAAAGTTGTTATTATTTGTTAACTGATCTCGTATGGACTTTCTTCGGAGAACGGTCACCCTATCGACGGACTTACCGCACCTCCCCACTCGATATTAGAAAAAGCCTTCCTAGTTAATTCTAATCTTTTTTACCCAGCCACTGATGAAGAGAGCGGGACTCACTGTCCCGACGCAGTTCAAAGGTTAGAGACCTGCGGAACTTATTACAGTAGAGCGTCGTTTATCCGAATCAATTGGGGACTGGGGTTGTTCGGATAACTTATTTTTCGAATAACCAATTATGTACGAAAAAGTATATTAATTTATCCCGTGTTGAAATTTTTCTCCGTTGCGTGTCGCTTCACGTTGAATTTTCGTCGATGTTAAGCCTAACGAAGACAATTGTATCGTTAAAAATTATTTTTTTTATTTTGTACACACAAAATAAATATATTGAAAAATATAAAAACAATAAAAAATTATACTTCAGAGGTTAATTTAGTATCAAAAACGTAAAATATTTGAGTAGCCCAA
>NW_019385906.1:173742-188421 GCF_000671375.1 Centruroides sculpturatus | reverse complement strand
TATCCCATGTTGAAATTTTTCTTCGTTGCGTGTCGCTTCGCGTTGAATTTTCGTCGATGTTAAGCCTAACGAAGACTATTGTATCGTTAAAAATTATTTTTTTATTTTGTACAAACAAAATAAATATATTGAAAAATATAAAAACAATAAAAAATTATAGTTCGGAAATTAATTTAGTATCAAAAACGTAAAATATTTGAGTAGCCGAACACATAGCCAAAGATTGCAGCGCCACAGCACTGGCGAAAATTTAAATTTGTCGACTGGAATTCTTTCGGATAACGGACGTTTCGGATAACCAACCTTTGGATAAACGACGCTCTACTGTATTATTAATTAACGAAAGCAGCTTCTATATAAGTAGCCATATTCCGTTTTCTTTAATAAATTACACCACTTACATGGTATTTGGCATAATATATGAAAATATGTAAATCTCAGATAATTTGAAATTGAATAAAGAAGTTGCGAATATTTTGTCCCCTGAATTTCGAAGTAACGGAGATTTCCTATACTTGATCTCCCATTTGTGTAAATAGTACAATGGTATCTTCATTCAGTTTAAAAATACATATGCCTTCGATTCGATAGTATTAATATTTACAAATGCATATTATGAAAATTATATTTTAAAAAACATAATGGACACAAATTTCAAGAACTTGCTTCTAATGTTGTTTATCAAAAAGCATGCTAAAAACAACATAGGCAAATAAATTTATTACGAACGTGCTATTATTTCAAGCACATTATTTGAGAAAAATGACAGTTTATTCAATTGTAAATGCAAGGTAAATAAGTTAATTAGATTGCTTCTGGCAGATTATCTAAGTCTACAACGAAATATTGCGTCCTAACTGTAATATAAATATGAAAAACTTAGTAATAATGAATGCAATAATAATAAATACGAAGTAATACAAAATGGTTTCAAAGCTGGGTTTGCCTTATTTTTTACTCTATTTTTGGAAAAAATACAATTTAAAATAAAATATGCAAATTTATTGCCCTAGTCATTAATAAATACAGTCCTTTCATGATGTTTGATACTGATCTGGTTCTAGAAAGTCAACTACATAAATTGAAAAACCGTAAATCGCCAGATGAGATATTTTTAAAAGACTTCCAACGAAATGATATATCAAAAACAATGAATGCATTTTAAACATGATTTTACGATATTTCACGTTGTACAGTAGATGACATTATACAGCATTTTGCTGTCGCATAACAAGGATGTCGGCAGAACACGAAGACGTAGATAGAAAATCCCATTCTGTTAAAAAAAACCTGCAAAAACTAAATTTATAGCATCAACTTTAATATACATCAAAATTTAATTTATTATTGCCTCATTTAATTCAGAATTCAGATACTGTCTGTGTGTTTCAAATCGTTATATATTAAATTATTTTTATTGTTAAAAATAATTATTACTTTTTTGATATAAAAGTTTTGATGTCTTTGGGATAAAAAAAGGTAATGTATATTCTAACAAAATTAAATAACAATATACCATTACCATTCTTTTTAGAAACAACTGCAATTATTAAATACAACTGCAAAATTATTCAAGATTGATATTGTATCAATAATAGAAAAAAACGTATGTAATTATCAAACACTCAGTAATACTATATAAATACTGTAATCAATTAGATTTGTACTAAATTGTATTCACTTGTAATCCAGTTTATAACCTGTGTATAATAAAAGCTAAAAAAGTGAAAAATCACAAATGGCCTAGACTCTATTTTCGTATACACTAAGTATGACACTTACTAGCATTTCAATGGCTGTAGCTTAAGTCCTAGCAAACGCTGACGTAAGATAAAACTTTTTCATACATTTTTCTTATAATATAAACAAACAAATGGTACAAGTAATTCTGAAAAAACTCAATTGAAAAATGCCCATAATTTGAATAAACTATAACTTTTCTTTGAAGGATGGACAAATGAAACTTTTTTCCAAGCAAACAACTGTAACAAAGGAGTAATATATATATATAAAGGATATATATATTACTCCTTTGTTACAGTAGAAGGATTCTGAGGAAGTACCATTAACCAACATAAACACTGACGTATTCATGTACTGTACATCGATCTTAATAGATTTACTATTTTATTATATAACCTCAAATCAGAAAGCCTCATCCATGATTTCAGATAATTCACTGAGTCGAATGCAGCCCGGAAATCCACAAAACAGGTATATACTTTTCGACGTTTTTTGCCAGCATTTCTTTTAGTACTGACAGGTAAGTGCTGAGACTAGATCAACCGTGCAGTTGAGCAACTCCACAGACTGATTGAGGCCTCTCCAGAGTCTAATAGTTCCCAAAAGCCAATCTAGTACGTGAGGCACCACGCTTTGTGCATCCTGTATATACTGTGTTTTCGAATTTGTATACTATATATATAATTTTTAAATAAACTGTAGATATTGTCTATCTTGAGTATGGAGGTCTGCTTTTCATCAAATCTGGATCAACTATATCAAATCGTGACACATATGGCAAACCAACTCAAAGAGACAGAGTTTGAGAAAGTTCACTCTGTTCATCTAAAAAAAGTAATGTTTCTGTAAAAATATTGACAGATATTAAAGATATTAAAGCATTAATTATAATGTTACAAAGTAAAAGATATCGATTATAAACGAGATGTCTTTGTCTATTGGACGTTAGAAAAATGAAAGCAGACGAGGCACGCCTAATAACAACGAATAACATGTTTGTCACATTGTTATTGGAGCATCGAGTCTGCTACCCAAACACTGCCGTCAATGCTACAAATTCAGGTTAGTCTAGTAACCAGTCTTAGTAACGTTTGTTCTCTAAACTGATTACTCATTTATCATACCTTATTTTCTTTATCAAAGTGTTAGTGGACCACACTTACGCTATAACTGAATCTCCAAAAAAATAAAAAACAAATTGCTTCAACAAGTGGAAAAACAATATAGCACTTGGGAGAAATTTTAAAACATTACAGCAATGCAAAAGTCGAAAGCGGTAAAATAGAGTCCCTGAAGATAGCCATACAAGCTGGATTGTTGCAAGCGATTTTCATTGTTAATTACTTTTTTATTGACTTTGACTTTTTTTTTATTTTGTTGTAGAATTAAATAAAAACAATTACATCGCCGAAGCAGGACTGAGGTTGCTGGAGGAATGTTCAGATGGCATTTATGGCACTCCATTTCAATTAATGCAGGCTGTCCAACATCGGTTTAACAAAAATTCGGTAAAAGCATATCCAGCAGCCTTACGTAAGTTTGCACTTACACTTAACTACAGTAGAGCGTCGATTTTCCGAATCAATTGGGAACTGGGGTTGTCCGGATAACTGATATTTCGGATAACTGATTTACGTACGAAAAAATAGTTTAACGTATCCGATGTCGAAATTTTTCTCCGTTGCGTGTCGCTTCGCGTTAAATTTTTGTCGATGTTAAGCCTAAGAAAGACTATTGTATCGTTAAAAATTATTTTTTTATTTTGTACACACAAATATATTGAAAAATATAAAAATAATAAAAAAATTATACTTCAGATGTTAATATAGTATCAAAAACGTAAAATATTTGAGTAGCCCAAGACATAGCCAAAGATTGAAGCGCCACAGCACTGGCGAAAATTTAAATATGCCGACTGGAATTTTTTCGGATGATTGACGTTTCGGAAAATTGACTTTCGGAAAATCGACGCTCTACTGTATTTATCACCCAGCTTTTAACTATGTTAAAAGCAGCTTGGGCTTTGCTCTGCCTCATCCTTGTACAATTCTTTCGTGGTATTCAGGAATTTTTGTTTCACTGGATTTACGGAGGAAAATTTTTATGCTCTACAATGAATATCTGCAGATACAAAGGTCAGGGAGGCACTCAAAAAGGGAGGATGTGTTAAATTGTGCTCTGTGAAATTTTTGTGATTGTGCCGGAAGTATTAATCGCATTACATCTTTGAGGATACTATTGCAATCTATTCTGGATCCTGGTTCGTTTGACATATATATTGTTACAGTATGCTAATTGGGAAATAATTAATTAATTTTTAACTTCGTAAAAGTCTATCGGGGGGTTTAATCTCTGGAGCGGCACCAGGGGGTTAGTTAAAAGTTAGCTTAGGCAATAAGGTCCTAAAAGGGGATAGCGTTTAATATTAATCGAATTATAAGGGTTTAAGGTTTCACAGTAAAGATTAATTGGGAAATTTTAAATTTTGGACGGTTATAATGGACTTTAACGGTCTTTTAACGTTCTTTAGCGAATTTTTTAACGGATGTAATGGCTATTAATCATTGCAACTATAACTTTTATTTTGACAGTTAAGGAATTAATTGTAAAAATAGATTTAACTTAATTCGTAGTATAACGGAATTGATTATTTTAACGATGCTTTTTAATAATTTTCTTCACTTTATCGAATTTAAATGTAATATTTTACTCTTTGGGGTTAACTGTAACGTTATTAAGTTTTTGGACAATATAGTAGTAAGTTTTAAATATTATTGGTGTATATTTATTTTACACCAGCACATCTAGGTGGGCTTTAGGCGTGTTACATTTCAGAACCGTTAGGATAATAAATTACGAGGGGTTGCAGGAGAAACGAGGAAAAGGAGGGAGAGAGTGGAGCAAGGGGAGAAGTGAGGCAGTGTGACAGCTGGTGATGGCGTGAAAGACGAAAAAATCAAAAAGACATCACGAAGGCAAGAATATTTTCGTCCCTTGTCGGGACATTGCTGTACCTGTCAGTACATTTGTCCACTCAAGTGATTGCTTTGACATTAATTGCACGTGGATTACTACCTATTCTTGAGACGGACCGCTAGATGTCAGAAATGTTAAGTAATGTTGTATATGTGCTCCGTGTTTAATTGCGATTTCTTGGATATAAAGTGTAATTTGGAGGTGTAAATTATATATCGCTGTATTCAGAAGGACATAGTTACGCTCATTGGTTATTGTTATATTTCTATTAGGTGGACTTTTGTTCGTGTATTCGAGGCCCGAAATTTCGGTTTTGGGCACCTTCTCCCACGTGTTCAACTCTATTTCGTTCCTTTGTCTGCGAATATATGCTTTATCAAGTGGTATTATAATTATAATTATTTTGACGGTGAGTTACTTATTAACTGCCGAAACACGACTCGTTTTCTTTTGTCGCAGAGGCCAATGTGCAACTCTTCACTTTGAACAAAGGGCCTCGTTTCCTACCACGTGATGGAAGTAGCCACTCGGCGTGCTGTAGCCGTTCGGCGTACAGAGTACTGTTGCTCCCCCATTGGGGACCTTCTTTATTAACTTATCGCATCGGTTAAGTGGCTTTGGACTATACATATTGTTTTGTGCTGTTTGTATTTTCAACATGGAAGGTATCACCGAACCTCGGGATGCAGTCAATTCCCTCGAGGAAACTATTCTAGCAGAGGCAAATGAGCACTTTGTCAGAATTCTAGACCTAGTGCCAGAGTCTTATAAATCGAGTATATCCACTAAAGAGCACAAGGAAGTTCGGGAAAGGCTCACTCGCCTTTTCTCTTGCCTTGGTCAATTCCAAGGCATCCTAAGAGAGGTAAGATAAATCTCAACAGCTAACACTAGCTCTCAACCGCACCTCCAATCCAAATCGGCTCCTTCATATTCTGATGTTGTGAAATCAACCACCAATCAAAGTACTACAACAAAAACTATCAATCGGTCCATCAACAAGATAAATAAAGAGGGGAGCGGGAGTAGTTATGCTTTAATTATCTATCCAAACCAAAAGGACAACAAACAACTAGATATGAACAAGCTTACCAAAAATATAATGAGCAAAATAAATCCATGTAAGTTGAAGATCAAGGTTAAAGCTCTTAAGAAAGTCAAAGGTGACGGGATTTGCTTTCGCACTGGAAGTCAGGTGGATGCTGAAACGCTAGGACAAGCCATACAGGCTCTCCTGGACATCGGAAATTACCTACGCACTAAAATATCTGAAGGAAGGAGACCTCGCGTCATCCTTTCGAACGTTCCTAACTCTGTAGCTGAGGAGGAATTAAAACAAAGCTTTTAGTATCATTGCCAAGTAAGAGTTTTTAGCAACGACCAGAATAAACACCAGACTGACAAGAGGAAATATTAAGGAGAATTGTCGGCACATCGTGCTCTCAACTACTCCAATTACCAAAAACATATTCATTAGGGAAAAACATTTATTCATCTCCTGGGCTAACATTCAGGCTGACAACTATGTATGCATCACCAGGTGCTACCAGGTGCTGTGGATATAGTCACATCTCTAGTGAATGTATGGAAAAACAAAGATGTAGTCATTGCTCCAAAACCCATAGATTCTCAGAATGTAACCAACGAGAGCAGCCCCCGTGCTGTATCAGTTGTAAAAACACCAACAAGGAGCTAACACCAGATCGAAGATATCCTACAAACCACAATGCTTATGACCCTCAATGCCCACAGATAAAAAAGATAAGGGAACAAACTATAAAACAGACAAATTATGGGTACTAGTCTTCAAAAGAACAACATTAAGGTCCTGCAGATAAATTTACAAAAGTGTAAGGCAGCTACCACGGAAGCTCTTCATCAGGCCTACAATCTTCAGGCTGACATTTTAATTATCCAAAAACCCTATTGTTTCAATAAGAAAATTGCCCTATTTGGTCAACTAAAAACCCTAAACTATTCAGATAATAGTAGCAACCCTCTTGGCGGCATTGTTATTACTAATAAAAACATTGATGCTCAAATTATTTCCAATCATAGTAACAAAAATTTTACAACTATTAGCGTCACATATCACAACATCAATCTTATTGTCATTTCTTTCTATTGCCCTCCATCAGAAGACCTGAAGACTCCCTTAAATTCTTTACATTCCACTATTCGTCAACTAAACCATCTACCGATTCTTATCTCTGGGGACTTTAATGCAAAGTCCTCAAACTGGCACAGCCCAACTGAAGATCCACGTAGCTACATGGTCAACGAATTACTTAACGAACTGTAGCTCTAATCCCTGAATATGAGTACTCTCCCCACTTATTCCTCTTTCACTGGAATAAGTTGAGTTGATATATGTATTGGGAACCGGCTTCTCCTCCAACAGAATGTCTTCTGCAACACTCTAGCTCTTTGTTTACCAAGGTATCTATTCGTAGATACCCTATTTTATTTTCATATTCACTAGGGTGCTTATTCGTAGATACCCTGTAAAAATTCGAAAATTTTAAAGTTTTTGCCAACAGATGCCAGCACTTGACGGTAACGTCTTCTATACCGTTTGTTTCACATATTTGCGTCCAGGTGGCTTTCGCTGACTTAAAAAATTTTTTTTTGTGATTTTTTTCTTCATTTCAATATATTTTGATAATTTTTTATTATATTTTCAGCATGTTCATGCAATAATATTACTATAATATGTTTATTTATGCTATAATAAGTGTATTTATTTATAATAAATGAACATATTATAACGATTTAAATCGTTATCCTCATTTTTGTGATTTTATATATTTTTTTAATTTTTTTTTTTTTTTTTTTTAAAATATTCGCAATGTCAAATGTATTACTACTGGTAATAATATTTTTATTACAAAAATTTATATTATTGTTCGATATAAAGTAAACATCGTACATTAGTTTTTATGTCGGTTTGTAGAACAATGAAGTTCTGATTTCAAACAAAGGATTTATATAATCTGTGATATTTTTAAAACTAAAAATGATACATTGATAAATTTTATTTAAAATATTCGCAATGTCAAATGTATTACTACTGGTAATAATATTTTTATTACAAAAATTTATATTATTGTTCGATATAAAGTAAACATCGTACATTAGTTTTTATGTCGGTTTGTAGAACAAAGAAGTTCTGATTTCAAACAAGAGATTTATATAATCTGTGATATTTTTAAAACTAAAAATGATACATTGATAAATGTTATGTCGAATCGTACAGAACAAAATTTCAGATCGTTCTAGCTTAGTGCCAAGAACGAACTACACAACTGAAGAGTGTTAATTTTAACAAAATGTTACAAATTTTCACAAATAGATGTCAGTTCTGATATATGAAATTTTTTTTCTGTCGAATTTATTTTTTAATTTTATTTATAAATATCGTATTTAAAACTACAAATATTAGTAAATGTAATGTGATTTTTTTCATATGAATATAACAAAAACTTGATTTTTGGCAAATTTTTAAAATAATATAACCTGACTGACCTTGAATCACCTAAATGACCCTTGGTCGTTAAGGGAAGTAAAATAAAATAAGGGGGCGGTGAACCCAGGCAAGTAAGAGCTAGAACAGTGGTTCCGAATTAGTGGTACGTGTACCCCTGGAGGTACGCGAAATTGCGTGAAGGGGTACGCGCGGCAATCTAAAATCGGTCGATTTAAAATTTAAATGCATGAGATGAAAAAATCAAAAAAATAATGGGTGGACCATCAAAAATTCGGCAATTTACAACATGATGTCGAATGCACAAACTCGTTTATTTATAACTAAAAATACTCTCGAAATTTCATTTAAAAAGTGCATTTGTGACAGTGTTTAAATGAAATTCTTACGCAAGAAAAAAAATTGTACAATTAACACAATTTGTTTTCGCGAAATTCATTTTGAGAATTTTTGTCGCTGTTATTTCTCGCGCGCGACAATGCGACTTTTCGCAGAGTATAATGAGACTTCACTGAGTTTAATAATCAGTTGCGACATCTCGCTTCTAAATCGGGCTAGAATTTATGATGTTAGCGAAGCGGCAATAAAATATTTACTTCTGCACAACATACTTCGGCGAGAGCGGATTTTCGGCCATGACAAACATGAAAACTAAACATCGTCACTGACTTCAACTCGAAGATGACTCGAGACTGAAGCTGACCAAAAAGCAGTGGCGTAGCGTGGGTGCCAGCCGTCTGGGGCATAGGAAAATTTAGCTAATTTAGGTATCTCAATTTAACCCTCCGTAAGTCGCTAGGAATGGGGCCCTTACTTGAGTCGCATGGGTCTTACAGACCCAGTGTTTTTAATATGAAATAATTCAATTTTATCTATCGCGTAAAGAAACTACAGTTTCTTAGTTGGATNAGCGTTGCTATGCAAAAAATTTTAACAGCATGTTAATCTAATTAAAAAGTTTGAGGAATATTAATTTTTTCAAATTTTTCAAAAAATATTTAATAGTAAAAAATTTTGACTGAAAATCGCGTCGGGTCTGTCAGACCCATGCGACTAACAGAAGGTTAAAAGACTAAAATTCAGTTTCGTCACAGAATAAGTAATGAAACATTCCGTGCTCATTTCAATCGGTCCGAAACGTAGGTGCGACAAATATATGAAATAAAATGGTTCAAATTTTTACGAGATATTATTATTTATTGTAAAATTTTTCCGCTCTTAAACCCGCCCGGGGCGGGCCGCCCCTGCCGCCCCCATTACGCTACGCCACTGCTAAAAAGCAACCAGATTTTACAAATTTGTGCAAAGAAAATCGTGCACATTTCTCGCATTAAAATTAAATAAACTTATGTTATTTTCATTATTAGTAGAATTGTATTTTAAAGGCAATAAATGTAAAAAGAAAAGGTTTTCTATTTATTACTAGCTGTCTACCCACAGCTTTGCCCACATTATATCGAATTTTCTCGTGGGAGTAAGATATTTTCGCACAGTAAAATGTTGCCTATGCCCATCTCCAACATGTAAGCTATCTCTGTGCCAAATTTTATTAAAACCTGTTTAGCGGTTCAGACGTGAAAAGGTAACGGACAGACAGGATTGCCTTCGAATTTAAAATATTAGTGTGGATTAATATGAATTTCTGCTATAAGGGGTACACGAGTTTTAGCTCTTTTTTGAAGTGGTACGTAAAAAAAACTAATTGGGAACCACTGCTCTAGAGAATCACTCTGCTAGTGACCATAGCTTTATTATGATCCAGATCAACACTCCCAACATTCTTAGAAATCTTCGTATACATCGACATGCTAATTGGGACTTGTACCAGCTGCTCATCAAAACTCATTGGACAAGAAACTTAATTATTAATATCAAGGATGCTAATGAACTGGACTCCGTCATCGAAACACTACATCACCCACTCCAATATGCCTATCATAAAGCAACCACCATTAGGGCCACAAGGTACTCTGCTCCCTAGTGGACAAGTGACCTCTCCAGGCAACGGACCAATCTGAGGAGGGTTAGGAACAAATTCAGGCGGGAGCCTGACCCCTTGCAGAAGGAAACTCTTCAACAGACCTACATGGAACTACTTAGGACTTACAAAACCTCTATTAATAAATCCCGCACTGAATCGTGACGGAAATTCTGTAAAAATCTTGGAGAAAGCAATCCTTGGTCTACTCCTTACTATACTCTACGGAAAAAAATCAAGTCGACCAGCGTCACGCATAACATCAACTCTAATAGCAACAGATTCACTTCAAACATCCGAGATACTATTCAGAATATAATCGAAGATCTCTTCCCAAAAGACAACCCCGCCACCGATTACCATCATCACAGTGCCATCCGCGGACTGTCTTTACATCTGCAAAACAATCACAATGACGAGCTTTTCAGTCCCTGTGAAATTGAAAAGGAGATACGCCTGATAAAACAGAAAAAAGCCCCTGGTCCTGACAGATTCACCCCTAAAATGGTCAAACTTGCATATTATGCAATCCCCACCACGTTTCAAGTCGGTTTTAACAAGTGCTGTCAGCTTAGTATTTTCCCAACTATATGGAAAAAGGCTTCAATTAAACTTGTTCCAAAATGCAATCATCCCACCAATTCTTCTACTATCGACCAATCTCTCTTTTGCCAGTTATTGGAAAAGTTCTCGTTGCCTTGATGATCAACAGAGTTCGTTACACCTGTGAAAGGAACAACAAATTAAACAACAATGAATTTGGCTTTCTCAAGGGCAGAAACACAACAATGGCCCTCGACTCAATAGTTAATTATATTCAAGAGGCCAATCTTAAAGGAAACCACAGCATGATGGTGTCAATTGATTATAAAGGGGCTTTTGACCATGCGTGGTGGCCTGCTATTCTGGTGGCTTTGAGAGACAATGACTGCCCAAACAATATCCTTAATCTAGTAAGTAGCTATCTCAGCACAGGTATGTTATCATCGCTACGAATAACAACACGTATCTCCATAAACAGATTAACAGAAGCTGCCCGCAGGGCTCCCGTTCAGGACCATATCTATGGAATGTCATGTATTATAATCTCCTCAACATCCAACAGACCTTCCCTCAAAAATATAACGTGCATCTACAAGGTTATGCTGATGACACCATCCTCATTATCTCTCATCAGTACCAAGAGACTCTTCAGGCAAGAATGAATGAAATCTTAAAGAGTATCTCGAGGTGGAGTGAGAATAATAAGCTTAAAATAAACTATTCCAAGAGCCAATGCATTATCTTCCCTAAAAATAAATCCTTGCAGAAAAACCCCATTGTTAGGATAGACGGTAACAGAATTAAGAACACCAACCAAATCAAGTATTTAGGTGTTATTCTTGACAACAAGCTCCAAGCTCACCTGGAAAAAACACGTGCAACATACTTATGAAAAGGTAACCAAAATAATGCATTCTCTTGCTTCTACAGCAAGAAACCTATGGGGATTCAGCAGTAAGGCACGCGAACTTATGTATACTGCTGTGATAGAGCCTATTATCACGTACAGCTCGGAGATCTGGGGCAGTTCCGTTGGCAAGGTTCACATTAAAAGGAAGTTACTTTCCGCTCAGAGGCTAGCAGCTATCTCAGTGGTTAAGGCCTACAGAACTGCTCCCACTGATGCTATCCTTGTAATTGCGGATCTCCTACCAATTGACTTAGTTATCAAAAGTAAAGTTTGGAAATTTCATCAACATATACTTGCTAACAAAAAAATTACCGCTGAAAAGTATAACTCCATCACCAAAAAAAATAAATGCCCATACTGACGCCATTAATATTGCAAGTATTATAGCTGATCACGGCCTGGACCTGAATCCAGTTCTTCAAGAGCTACATCCCAATCTCACCATTGATCATCTTTTCTTCATGGATGGTTCATGCATCCGCACTGGCATTTGTATATATACAGATGGCTCTAAGTCGGATAGAGGGGTGGGCTCCTCCATCGTGGTAGTCTTCAACAACATAAACGTCTATCAGGCCCAGTTTATGCTGGCTCCCCACTGTACGGCTAACCAAGCTGAATCACTGGCCATCAGGAACGCTCTAAGATGGATCAGGAATAATGACAACTCTAGGTACTATAATAAAGCTACCATTCTTACAAATAGTAGAGTTGCCCTCTTTCAACTTAAACACCTTAATATTAAACTCCCCATTGTCAGTAAAACTCTCCAAACCCTTCTTCTACTCATGAAGGACATTGACTTCAAATTTATTTGGGTGAAGGGCCACTCCGGTATTCCCGGGAACGAGAGGGCAGATCTACTGGCCCGCTCCGCCCCTGATAGGTGCGTCCACTGTATTTACAGCAGTGTTCCCCCCACCTGGCTCTCCAATCAGATTAGTCTGGCCTGCTGGAAGTACTGGCAAGCTAGGTGGATGCCAGCTCCACGGGTAGGTTAACCCACAAATTTATTCCCGATGCTATTATCAGGAGAAAAAACAAGCATCTGCTCCCCTCCTTCCATCTCACTCAACTGTTGACCGGTTACGGCAACTTTAAAAGTTACCTCTTGCGGTTTGTCCATAAGGGCAACGGACAGTGCACTTGCTCTCTCAACGAGATGGAAGAACCATGTCATATTATTTACTACTGTCCTCACTATACTTCTCAAAGGAGGAGTCTCATTAATTCTGTTCTCACTGAAGGGATTCTTCGGCCCTGCGAGCTCAAGACTTTTGTAAATAACAAGACCATCCACAGGGCCTTTAGGGACTTTGCCCATAGGATAAATGTACTGGGCTAATTGTCCGTCTAGTCTTTCTAGGTTCTGTGTGATGACAAGGTTCTGTCATCACACCATCTGTATGGGTTTTTATCTATCACATAACGATTTTCTACTTTCCGTAAGGCGCCTCATCTTGTTAATTGTGTTCCCAGAACCCCGGTTCCTATGGAATCTTCTTTTCCTCTTTACTATCTCACTTTATGTTCCTCTTCCATCTTACCCCTTCAACTTCACATCTTCCTTCAGTTTCATCTTTTGGGCTATACCATTGAGTGTGGCCCTTTAACCTTTCTATTGTATTGTATTGTACTGTACCTATTCTTGAATAATGGAATCGAACGATGTGCAATCTCAAGCTGAACTTAACAACACACAAGACTCACAAAGTGGCCCAGCTGTTGTTCTTGGGCCAATAGAAAAGACAATACTGAAACAAACAAGTTCTCACCTATGAAAAATACTTGACTTGGTACCTTAAACTTATCGGTGAAATTTAAAGATAGAGGAGCGTAAGGAGTAACAGGAAAGAGTTTCACAGCTACATAGCTGTGTCAGCCAAATATATGAAATCCTTAGGGAACTCAGAACAAAACCCAGCCCCCCACTAGTATTTAGGAATGGATCCAACCAATTTATGCCACTATTACCAAAAGTAATAGACCAATTCAACCAAGCTCAACTACTAGGGTGGTCGATAAGTAATTAAACAGAAAACTGCAAAAAGAGGGTATTGTTGTCAGCCATGCTCTCCTGGTTTACACGAAAGAAAACGTGGACTCCCAAAGCAAAACAGATATCAAAAAAGTTAAAGACACAATTCTAGATACACTCAAACCTCAAAAAGTCCAAATCAGAGTCAAGGCAATAAAGGACGTGAGAAATGATGGATTTTGCATTCAGGTTGGCAGTCAGAAAAAGGGGTAGGTCCTTATGAATACCATAAAAAATATTGCACATGTTAAAGACAAAATCAAATGCTTAACATCTATGGGCAGGCTCCCCAGAGTTATCCTGTTAAATGTGCCAAACGCAGTTAAAAATCAAGACATTCTACCATATATATATAAATATGAAGAAAACAAAGAATTGCAAGTAATTGACTAAAAAGATTTTCTATGTGTATGTGGAGTAAAAAATTTTGAATTGGGTCTCCAGACAGGTAAGTTGGTTTTTCTGTTGCTCCTGACAGGGTTTTTTTCTCAGCTGTAGTTGTTAAGCCTATATTTAGGCGTAGCTGGCGCATCCTACGGTATTTGGATAGGGAGTTGAGCTTATACTGTTAGGTCTCTTTTTATGCGGTGCATACGTTCTACAAAAACGCGCATATAAAAAATTTGCATAAATAAAGACTTTACTTGCCTTGAAAAAGTAGGGATACGTTCCGTAATTTTCTAAAATCGCATAAAACCAAAACAACGAGTTAAAATTAACTTAAAACCGCATAAAAAAGTTTGCAGAAATTAAAAGAAATAGGCTGCTTAATACTGCAACTTGAAATCAGCAAAATTTAAACTCGCTACTTCTTATAAAAATGAACAAAACACCGCTAAAATAAAATTTAATTTCAAAACAATTACAGTTTATACCTTTCAATGCGAAACTCAGAATGATGTAATAGCGACTTGTCGATGGTATCATGTACAAGGGGAATCCCCGAATTGCAAAAGCTCACTCTAAAAACAAATCACTGACATCTGGATGTGAAGAGTTAATTAAAA